>NC_092687.1:32219405-32390441 GCF_964275005.1 Diadema setosum
TGATTTTGCTACCGGACTATCCCATAATGCACCGTAAATGACGCTTAAATCAACATCCGGGTACTTTTTACGTCATTGGCGATAGCGAGAATTCCTACTTTCTGCATATTTCCCTTATATCGTCCAGTTATGCTACTTCCATAAAATTTATGCCTCCTGTCCCTGATGCACGATTTTTTTTTTTTCATGAATACGATTACCTACGGTCAGCACACAGTTTAGATATAATTTTAGGAATTTTTGACCCATTTTATAAACAGATGACTCAAGCCTTTTCCTGTGGTCGGTTAGGACTCGTGTACAGGCAGCTAACACCATACGTCTGAAGTCTTTGAACCCACTCGACTAACACTTCATGCTTTAAAAAAAAAAAATCAGAGGTATTTTTCCTTGAAAAATTCCTACAAACGCACTCAAAGCCGTACAAGATCATTTACCACATTACGATACAGCAGATGCTGACTTTTGTTGAGGGGAATAAAATAAACGCTTCACTCTTGACAGTTTCAAACGGTATTTCGAGTGAGTTACAAGTCTCTCGAATTTGTTTCGTGTATATACTTACAACCTTCTTCAACAACATCAGATCCTTCTGATGGATCATTTGCAAGATTCTTTCGACTCCATTTAGGTCTACACATGGATGTGTGAATATATATATATATATATATATATATATATATATATTTTTTTTTTTTTTTTTTTTTTTTTTTGAGATGATCTCACCTGAAGACATGTTCCCTCTAAAACCAAACGCGCGCCAGAATCGGTTCCCCTGCAGCACCAGTCGCGGATTGCCGAAGAGCAGTCGTTGTCCACGCTGGGTTTCGGGCTGGCAGCCTCGTCTGAGGACGTCGTTCAACATTAAATTCCTGCTCGTTGAGGGCAGTCTTACTAACAGTACGTCATAGATAGTATTGTTTTCAGACAATGGCTTTGTGTGGCTCGGATGTGCAGGTGTCTCCCCTCTACGCCTCTCGCACGGCCACCTCCTGAAAAGGTAAATGTGACCCTGTATCACAAAACTACCCAAAAAGTCGCCAGACATGGATTTCTAGTTAAGGGCAGATTCTGAAAGAGCAGACTTTAAGCTTTAAAATGATGTACTGTATAACTCAATTCAAATGGACTCAATTCAAACGAAAATAATTTATCTAAATATTGGAATGAAGGCACACACTCTCAACTGGAAAGTTGGACTGAGAAAAGAGTTTCTGAAGTATAGTGCTGTTGTTGTCGTTATTTGAATTTATGCATACGAGTTCGACAAATAATACAACACGGGGCTTAATGTGTCTGTCTCGCGGGCCTTGTTAGCTTGGTGTCGAACAAATGGGCTGTATGACTCGTAAGCTGAATAACTGATGGGCTGTATGAGCTGTATGACTCGTGGGCTGTATGAGTCGTGGGTGTCGGTCTCGTGACGCGCACCCGTGCTAGCTGCTAGATAACTGAAACAAACAAACAAACAAAAAACAAACAAACAAACAAAACAGGGTGTAGCCATCGAAACAACGACAATCAAGGGCTTATCAGATAAAGCTGAAATAAAGCAAGCTTTATTAACACATTCTGTAGATGATTAATGCCAACATTCAATGCAGTAGCATCATCTTTTCCAAAGTTATTAGAGTTCAAAGTGAAGAGTATGGACAGGGATCATTAAGAAATGAAAGGGAACTCTAGAAGACGCACCTAATCACACTATTCTATCAAAAAGTATTCGAGAAAAACTGTTAAAACACACTTTCCTCTTCCTTTTATGATAATAATGCCAATGGTGAATGAAGGTGAACTTTGCATTGGAGACAGATGCAAAGTAGCATGTTCAACTGTGTGGTTTAAATCCAGGAAAATAGATTTCTTTAGTTTGGTGATATATCGTTGTAAAGCAGTTGTTGTTGTTTGTTTGTTTATTTGTTTTTTGAGGGTTGCCATTTTTAAGCAGATAAAAAAAAGAGAAAACATTTCATTTTTGCCTTTTTAACCTCTAACACTATTGCTCCTTTTTTGTTGGCAGAACCCTCGGAAGTCCTTTAATCGGTAAATTTACCAATGTTGTCACGCATTTTGAGATAATTGAAGTTGACGGTCCTGATTTCTTTTTCTCTAGTTTCAGCGGTCCTTGCTGTATGTACTGTATTCTGCGTGATCACGAGATCCGCGGTATTTTCACTCACTAATGCAGACATAAGTATCGTGAATAAGACTGCAGTGCAAATTCCAGTAAAAAAAAAAAAAAAACACGGCACTTATGATCAACGCCAGACTGGTAACTACCGCCAGGTAAAAGTTCTCATATATAATATATGTCTTTAAGTTGGCATGTCTCGACTACAGAGAATAATAAGAGTATTATGATCCGCAAGCATGGAAGACCAGCTTACTACAGCTGAATATGGAATATCATCCAGCCATCTTCTCAGATGGAAATGAAGACAAAAAGCCAAGACAATTTCCACTCCTGCTTAGACATGTTTATATTATATATATTTATTATATAATATATAATAGATATATTTCTATCCCTTTCTCACATTTTAGAACTATTTCATCTGCAAATGGTAAATCATGCCTTGAATGGACGGTATATTTTTGGTTGAGATGGGCTTCAGGTTTTCAACTGTTTATATATTATATATTATTTAATAAATAATATATATAAATATAATAAATGAAATATAAATAATATATTATAAATATTATCTCAACTACGGCATTTTTTTTTTATCCCTTCACGAAGCGTGGCGGAGAGAGACGTGGCAATTCTCCCCCACGTTTTATGAGAGAAGGAGGGGGTATTACTGGGTCTACATTTTATTGATATCATTTGATCCAGGTTAAACTCATGGTCTATGAACCTGACAACATAAAGGGAAGCGATACAAATATAAGATAAAAACTTACCGTTGGTTGAGCAGCACCCCGTTCAGAGTTGTTAAATTGGCGAACGAACCAACGTCCTCCTTGTACTTTTCACCGTAAGGGGCGTTGTTCATCCTGAGTGGTTAGACGATCATGTACCATCTTGTTTATAGAATGTTCATGCCATTTATACGTTTTACCCGTGAAGCAAAAATACAAGACAGTGTTAGGTCTGTGATTCCCGTGGAAAATAAGTTACAACACATTATAACGAAGGGATATTATATCTATTAGAATCCAGTCCGAAGGTGCCGCGATTATTCTATAAATTGAAAAAAAAAAGCTTAAAAAAAGCTTTTAAAATGGGAAAGGATATATCGTTGGAAATTAGTTTTTTCTTCATTCGAATAAGAAAAGGAGAGTTCTCATTTTAAATATCTAAGGATGACGAAGACCCTCAAAAGGCCTCATATTATCATATGAATGTATTAACATCAAAATTCAATTAAACTCAATATGAAAATACATTGAAATGCAGATTTCTATTATGAAAATTTCTGTTAAAAACATTGTTTAATTAACAAATTAAATTTAGAAATTCATTGTATTTCTGTGTTTTATTTTGAGTTAACGAACCGTCTTTCTTTCTCGAATTTCCATACCCTACTTCATTTCTGGATTAACAAGCATCATTTGTGTTTCCGACCTATAATCCCATACTATTTCACATTCCGAAAAAGTCCCATCGGGTCTGCATTACTCATCTAATTGTCGGAATAGCATTCCATAATTTCACGTGGTGGACATAACGATCCTTCGCATTAACGAACATCCCCCCCCCCAAAAAAAAAAGAAATCGCTTACTAACATTCGCTCATAAATCGTAGAGACATCAGTAATATTAGAACGGTCACTGTAATTTTGATTGAGATCATTTTGGTTGAGATGGGGCTTCAGGTTGTCAACTTTTTTGCGAGATAATGAGAAACCTCTTATGAAATATTTACGCGTACACAGTATTCTATGAGGAATTCAAAGTTTACTTCATGAAAATCCAAAAACAAAGGGGTCCTAATAAAAGGTGGGACCTAACTTTTGTTAGGACCACTTCGTTTAACTTTGCTTCTGGATATCTCAGCATTTCGGTTTATGCTTCTTGATATCTCAGCGATTTCAAAACCAATTTTTATCAAATAAACTTTAAATACCTCTTAGAATTGTTATCCGTTCTTTATTCATAAGTTGATTCTCGCAAAAAGTTAAAATCTGCATCTCGCATCCCAACCAAAACTATACATACCATCCTTTAAATATAAGAACTGACATTACATGTTTCGTTTTACCTGCTCAACTGCTTTCAAAAGTATAAGTATAAAGGATACCTGCTATTACCTTTATCATGATCGCTATCATCGTGTATTTATTATCATCATTACCATAATATTATTAGGAGAAATATTTTTCATAGCACAGGTAGTTGGCTCCTACTACTACGACTAACTTTACTCTTTTGCCAGCATATTAGTACTATTGCTACTGCATCAATGATGACGATGATGATAATGAGTATAATGAGAAACAACAACAACAATAATAACAATATTGATAATATTAACAATGACAATAATAATAATAATAATAACAATATTAATAATATTAACAATGACAATAATAATAATAATAATAATAATAATAATAATAATAGTAATAATAATAATAATACTAATAATAATAATACTAATTGTAATGATGATAGCAGTTATACTACGTTTATACACAGCATTTGGCTGCCCTTATAGAATCAAACCTGAATAATATGGAGACAGGTTTTTTTATATTAAATATTTTATGTAAGAAAGTTATTCCAATCACCTGAAGACAAAATCTGACTTGTCAATCTGACGACCACAGCTCCGGTTGGTCAGAATATCGCTGCTGCCAACAACACTGCAGGTTTCAAACATCCTGTCCTCGAACGGTGACAGCTGCCAAATACAATAGGTTTTGGGAAAAAAATAGAGATTAAAAACAAACAAACAAACAAAAAATTCTACCACTCAAAACTGGCAGTGCACATGCTTCCGGTGAATAAATGCTGGAGTGTTGCTACGTTTTGCCGATGGTGTCACGACAGTGTTGCTACTGCGACAATATTATTCCAGTCTTATTTTCTCCAAGGACTTACGTGTAGGGTTTGGGTTGTGATATAGTTTTAGGTATAGTTTCATAAATATGAGGATGAGGATTAGGGTTAGGTTTATGTTTGTGGGTATGATTTATGTTTGATTCAGAGAGCAGAAACTTCATGAGAGCGATTATTGTCGCAGGAGAAAAAAAAAATCCCCAAAGCTTATGGTGTGCAGGGGCGTCACCAGCTTTTTTTCAAGGGGGGTGCGTTTTGACACTAAATGTAACGAGATTTTTTGAACGGACATTCTTTTGGAATTCAGGAAGCTCTCAATCCCCAGAATTGTAGGGTTTTTTTTTTTAGGGAAACCAAGCGGGGAAAGGGCACCGGCGTAGCTAGGATTTCATCTTTTTTGGGGGAGGGAGGAGGCTGTTAGTATGCGAGGGAGCGAAGCGACCGAGCCCGAGCGAACGGAGCGAGCAAGGGGGGGGGGGGGAGGGAGGGGGGTGGGAGGGGGTTGTCCCCCCTCCCACGGTGTGAACTTTTTGCATTTTGATGTTGTAAATGGTGCAATTTGATGCATGTTTTTGCTTGTTTTATCGAATTGAAACAGTCCCACTTGTTTAAGGTAGCAGTATATTTTGATGTAGATTATTACTGAACAATTTGCCTATAGAATAGTGTCATCCAAATAAACTTCCTGTTTTAACATTTACACTGAATATCACGAACGCGACCAAACAAGAGCGAGCTGAGGGAGCGATGGGAGTAAGCAAGGGGGAGGGTGTGTGGGGGGCAACGGCGTAGCCAGGATTTCATCTTAGGGGGGGCAGTTAGTCTGCGAGGGAGCGAAGCGACCGAGCCCGAGCGAGCGGAGCGAGCGAGGGGGGGAGGGTGTGGGAGGGGGGTGTCCCCCTCCCACGGTTAGAACTTTTTTGCATTTGGATGTTGTAAATGGTGCAATTTGATGCATGTTTTTGCGCGTTTTATCGACGTAAAACAGTTCCACTTGTTTATGGTAGCAGTTTATTTTGATGTAGATTATTATTGAACAATAATTTTGCCTATAAAAGGGTATAATTTAGATACACTTCTTGTATTAATTCTTTTCACTGAATATCATGAACGTGACTGGACCCGGGCGAGCGGAGCGAGCGAGGGGATAGGGGAGGGTGTGGGAGGGGGGTGTCCCCCTCCCACAGTAAGAACTTTTTGCATTTTGATGTTGCAAATGGTGCAATTTGATGCATGTTTTTGCGCGTTTTATCGACATGAAACAGTCCCACTTGTTTAAGGTAGTAGTATATTTTAGTGTAGATTATTATTGAACAATTTGCCTATAACAGGTATAATTTAAATACACTTCTTGTATTAATTCTGTTCACTGAATATCATGAACGCGACTGAACCCGAGCGAGCGGAGCGAGCGAGGGGGGAGGGGAGTGTGTGGGAGGGGTGTCCCCCCCTCCCACGGTGAGAACTTTTTACATTTTGATTTTGCAAATGGTGCAATTTGATGCATGTATTTGCTTGTTTTAACGACGTGAAACAGTCCCACTTGTTTAAGATCGCAGTATGTTTTAGTGTTTATAGATTATTATTGAACAATTTGCCTATAAAATGGTATAATTCAAATACACTTCTTGTATTAATTCTTTTCACTGAATATCATGAACGCGACTGAACCCGAGCGAGCAGAGCGAGCGGAGCGAGCGAGGGGGTAGGGGAGGGTGTGGGAGGGGGGTTTCCCCCCTCCCACGGTGAGAAATTTTTACATTTTAATTTTGCAAATGGTGCAATTTGATGCATGTATTTGCGTGTTTTAACGACGTGAAACAGTCCCACTTGTTTATGATTGCAGTATATTTTAGTGTAGATTATTATTGAACAATTTGACTATAAAATGGTATAATTCCAATACACTTCTTGTATTAATTCTTTTCACTGAATATCATGAACGCGACTGAACCCGAGCGAGCGGAGCGAGCGAGGGGGGAGGGGAGGGTGTGGGAGGGGGGTGTACCCCCTCCCACGATAAAAAACTTTTTGCATTTTGATGTTGCAAATGGTGCAATTTGATGCATGTTTTTGCGCGTTTTATCGACGTGAAACAGTCCCACTTGTTTAAGGTAGCAGTATATTTTAGTGTAGATTATTATTGAACAATTTGCCTATAATTCAAATACACTTCTTGTATTAATTCTTTTCACTGAATATCATGAACGCGACTGAACCCGAGCGAGCAGAGCGAGCGGAGCGAGCGAGGGGTAGGGGAGGGTGTGGGAGGGGGGTTCCCCCCTCCCACGGTGAGAAATTTTTACATTTTAATTTTGCAAATGGTGCAATTTGATGCATGTATTTGCGTGTTTTAACGACGTGAAACAGTCCCACTTGTTTAAGATTGCAGTATATTTTAGTGTAGATTATTATTGAACAATTTGCCTATAAAATGGTATAATTCAAATACACTTCTTGTATTAATTCTTTTCACTGAATATCATGAACGCGACTGAACCCGAGCGAGCGGAGCGAGCGAGGGGGAGGGGAGGGTGTGGGAGGGGGTGTCCCCCCTCCCACGATAAGAACTTTTTGCATTTTGATGTTGCAAATGGTGCAATGATTTATTTGATGCATGTTTTTGCGCGTTTTATCGACGTGAAACAGTCCCACTTGTTTAAGGTAGCAGTATATTTTAGTGTAGATTATTATTGAACAATTTGCCTATAATTCAAATACACTTCTTGTATTAATTCTTTTCACTGAATATCATGAACGCGACTGCACCCGAGCGAGCGGAGCGATCGAGGGGGGAGGGGAGGGTGTGGGAGGGGGTTTCCCCCTCCACGGTGAGAACTTTTTGCATTTTGATGTTGCAAATGGTGCAATTTGATGCATGTTTTTGCGTGTTTTAACGAGTTGAAACAGTCCCACTTGTTTAAGGTTGCAGTATATTTTAGTGTAGATTATTATTGAACAATTTGCCTATAAACAGTATAATTCAAACACACTAGTCTTCTTGTATTAATTCTCACACGGAATATCATGAACGCTGTCTGTTCAGCAATCAAACAGAAAAAGCATGCACACGAGGGTGTAGATAGGGCATATCCCCTCCCACACGAAGGTGATTTTGCGTTTTCAGACCTGAAATTCAGCGATCTGGTGCAAATTTTGGTGCAACACTTTTTCATCGAAGTGTTAAAATCACGGAATTTAGCTCTTATTCCGAATGTGCACCATCTGTGCGTATGTATAAAGTCTAGTGAGGTAGAACTTATAGGGGAAGGGGGATTCCCCCTCCCGCTCGCGGAGCTTTTGCGTTTTTAGAATTGAAATAAAGCGATCTTGGTATAGCCACAGTCTACTTCTTTGCATGGCGGGGGGGGGGGGGGCGAGCAGGGAGAAGGCGTTGGCGAGTGTTATCTCCACTCTTCCCTTCCGATGGAGCTTTTATCTTTTTAAGGTTGAAATTGAGATATCTCGTATACGCATAAAACGCATATTAAATATTGATGGAATCAACATTTGGGTAATAAAAAATAAAAAAAAAAAAACTGATGGGGGGGGGCGGCTGAGGGAGGAAAGGGTCGATTAAAAGGGGAAATTCCCCTTATACATGAGGGAACCTTCAGTTTTCGGAATACATGTATTAGTGAAAAGTCTTGTGCACTCAGAATTATTCAGAATTTTTTGTAAATCTAAAAAGTGTACTTAGCTAGGGAAAGAGGCATAGAGGGGAGGGTTTGGGAGGGGGATACCCCCTCCCAAGCACGAGAGATTTGCATATTTTGAATTGAAATTCAACGATCTGGTGCACACTTTGAGTGAAATATTAAAAAAAAAAATATCTTATTTGATGAAAGGTTGCAAAGGAGACCCGCTTCATGTGCATGCATACAGTATACACGCATTTTTTTTTTTTCCGCCTCCCAAATCCTCGGTCCAAATCTTAGGGGGGGCGACCGCCCCCATCGCCCCCCTGGCTACGCCAGTGGTGGGGGGTGTCCCCCTCCCACAGTGAGAAGTTTTTGCATATTGATGTTGTAAATGGTGCAATTTGATACATGTTTTTGCTTGTTTTATCGACTTGAAACAGTCACACTTGTTTAAAGCTAAAGCGTTTAAAGTAGCAATATATTTTGATGTAGATTATGGTTGAACAATTTGCCTATAAAATATTATCATCAAAATAAAGTTTCAATATTTACACTGAATATCATTAACGCGACGAAACAAGAGCGAGAGGAATGAGCAAGGGGGAGGGTGTGGGAGGGGGTGTTCCCCTCCCACGGTGAAAACTTTTTGCATTTTGATGTTGTAAATGGTGCAATTTGATGCAGGTTTTTGCGTGTTTATCGAATTGAAACAGTCTTACTTGTTTAAGGTATAGCAGTACATCTTGATATAAATTGTTAATGAACAATTTGCCTATAGAATAGTATCATCCCAAGAAACTTCCTGTTTTGATATTTACACTGAATATCATGGCCGCGACCAAACAAGAGCGAGCGGAGTGAGCAAGGGGGGGGGGGGAGGGTGTGGGAGGGGGTGTTCCCCTCCCACGGTGAGAAGTTTTGGCATATTGATGTTGTAAATGGTGCAATTTGATGCATGTTTTTGCTTGTTTATCGACTGGAAACAGTCCCACTTGTTTAAAGTAGCAGTTATTCTTATGTATATAGATTATGGTTGAACAATTATTATTTGCCTATAAAATAGTACCATCAAAATAATGTTCCTGCTTTAATATTTACAATGAATATCATAAACGTGACAAAACAAGAGCGAGTGAGCGAGTGAGCGAGGGGAGGATGGGGGGGGGGGGGGAGGGTATGGGTGGACTTTCCCCCTCCCACGGTGAGAACTTTTTGCATTTTGATGTTGTAAATGGTGCAATTTGATGCAGGTTTTTGCGTGTTTTATCGACTTGAAACAGTCCCACTTGCTTAAGGTAGCAGTACATTTTGATATAAATTGTTAATGAACAATTTGCCTATAAAATGATATAATTTAAATAAACTTCTTGTATTAATTCTTACACTGATGTCATGAACGCGACCGAGCCCGAGCAAGCGGAGCTAGCGAGGGGGAGGGTATGGGAGCGGGTTGTCCCCCTCCCATGGTGTGGTGAGAACTTTTTGAATTTTGATGTTGTAAATGGTGCGATTTGATGCAGGTTTTTGCGTGTTTAATCGACTTGAAACAGTCCCACTAAGGTAGCAGTACATTTTGATGTAAATCATTATTAAACAATTTGCCTATAAAATGGTGTGATTTAAAGAAACGTAATTCTTAAAACTGAATATTATGAACGCTGTTTGTTAAGCAATCAAACTAAAAAAGAAGCATGCACACGAGGGTTTACATGAGGGTCATTTCACATCTCTCCTCCCAAACGAAGATGATTTTGTATTTTCAGAACTGAAATTCAGCGATCTGGTGCAAACTTTTGGTCAAATACAACTGTACTTGAATTTGTTGCAGCCCCCTCCCAAAAAATAATAATTTAAACAAATATTTTTTTTTCGTTGAAATGTTAATGGCTCTTATTCCGAGTGTGCATCATCTCTGTATAAGTACAAAGCATAGTAAGGTGCTAGGGGGAGGATGTGGGAGGGGGATACCCCCTCCCGCTCGACGGAGCTTTTGAGTTCTTAGAATTGAAACAAAGAGATCTGAAGCACACTTTTTGTGGAAAATCCGGAAATTGTCATTCCCCATAGTGTACTAAGTCTGTAGAAGGGACAAGGCAATGGGAGGGTGGTAAGATACCTTTCCCATATTCGATTCAAATCCCCAGTCAAAATCTTGGGGGGGGGGGGCGACTGCTCCATCGCCGACCCCCCCCCCCCCCGGCTACGCCATTTGGAAAGGGTTAATAATTCAATTGAAAGAAGATAATATCCCCTCCCCCACGACGGAACTTTTGCATTTTTTTTTTTTTAATCAAGTAAAGTGACAGATTTGGTGCATACTTTCGATTAAACATTTGTAAATCTGTCAATCTATAGGTGTATCAAGTCCATGGAAAAAAAAAAGACCGAACGGGGGAAAGTGTGGGAAGAAGTATCCCCCTCCCACACGAGAGAGACTTTGCTTTTTTAGAACTGAAATTCAGCAACCTGCCATCTGGTGATTTCTAACAAAAAAGCAAGAAAATCTCATCTCGGGAATTACAATTATGTGGGGTGGGGAAGATATGGTGGCTTGCCCCTCGAACATTTTATGGAGGCAACTTTTTTTCTGTCAAAAAGCAAAACAATCTTCTCAACTCACTAATTATTAATTATGGCGGGGGGGGGGGGCAAAATGATAATATGCTTGCCCTTCTGTGTTTTAAGGGGGTATTTTTTTTTCTGGCAAAAAAATCTTCTCGTCTGGGAAATTATGGGGGGTGGGTGGGCAAAATGATATATTTGCCATTTTTTTAATGAGGCTAAGGCTCGCACTTGGGCTCGCATTATCAATATGGATTGGTCAGAAGTAACGTGCTGTACATAGACCCTACATACTTGTAAGTATAGCACACGTACATGCAAACGTGTACGTGCTCCGTACCGTACGGATGTACAGTACGGTCGATAAATAGTAAACACTGTAGAATACTCGTAGATATGTATAAAATCAGTGTTGACAGAGCCCAGGATGAGAATTGTTTTTGCCTACGATTTTGTTGTCCCTGTAGGAAAAAAAAAATCATTATCATTTAGCGTCCGGCGTTTAGGTTGGTCGCAGACTGAAGAGGTGATTTTTTTTTTTTTCGGTCTGAAGGGGGGTGCCGTCCGCACCCAACGCTACCCCCCTGGTGACGCCCATGCATGGGACAAACTTGCCCTTATTTTTCCCTGCATTATGCAGTTGGTCTTATCCAGGCGTTTTTTTGTTGAATAATTTATTATCTCTTCGCTTTTCACCATGTGACCAGCATATTGAAGCCTTGCAGTTTCGTAGTGAACCATGGCTTTAGTGATGGCAAAGCAGTAAACTTTGTAAACTTTCAACTGAGTTATAGCCAAGAGAAAAAAAAAAACGGTAACAACGGAAAAGCAGACAAATAACTGCATTGAATCGTATGGGAACTGTGACGCGCGCATAGAGCTGTATTTAGCTCTATGGACGCGCGCGAGAAAACCGGAAACTACAATGGCACCGAGGAATCCCACAGTGCATCTGTGACAGGGCTTTTCAGCGTGCGCAGAAGTTTTCTGCGCTTTTACCAAACCGAAATATAAGTTTGCAATCTGAAAAAAGTGAAGAAACAAAATGTGTTGATTAACCATTATTTGTGCAGTGTAACAGGGATTTTGGACATTGTTCAATGCAATTCTCGCTATCGCCAATGACGTAAAAAACTCATGCGCACGCTAAAGAGCTCTGTCACAGGTGCACTGTGGGATTCCTCAGTCCATTGTTCGCTTCCGGCTGTCTAACGCGAGTCGCAGTTCCCATACGATTCAATGGAGTTCTTTGTCTGCTTTTCCGTTGTTAGCCCCCCCCCCCCCCCCTTTTTTTTTTCTTGGCTATAATTCAGCTTAAAAGAGTTGAAAGTGTCTAAGCTTTATTGATTTGCGGTCACTAGAGTCATGGTTCACTACTGCAAGGCTTCAATGTGCTGGTCACATGATGGAAAGCGAAGAAATCTTCAACAAAAAATACCTCTTTATAAAGACAGAGCGTGTTGTAAGTGCATGTGCAACCAAAACCGGGGCTAGTTTGCCACATGAGCTATCCCATAATGCATCTAAAACGCTGCTCTGCGCACGGCACCTACGTATTGGCGATACCCTCAATTGGCTTTTCTGTACCAATCGCCACTAAAAGCACACAAGGGGCTTAAAGATCCTTGTTTCCTGAAAGACTAAGAATTACAAAAACATAATTGTTCTTACCTTTGGTAGCTTATTCCAGAATGGCTTGGTTGTATTCATGGGTGTTAAGAATACATCAACGCTATCATCGACTTGCGTATTTCCTTGGTTTAGTACGCTCATTTGTCGAATATCAGCTTCGAAATGCTCTGTCAACTTTTGCCTTAAAGTAGATATAAAGAGGCAGAAATAGGAATACACACATAATTGTTGGTTTTATTAGGACAACCCAGAATCTACACTCTTCAACATGTGGGTGTCGAAACTTGAAGGCAATTGAACCCCCCCCCCCAAAAAAAAAAAAAAAAAAAAAAAAAAAAATGGCAGGTACCGATACGTATACATGGATTTCAGGGACGGAAATTGCGTTTGGTTCATTTTTTTGTTTTTGTTTGGTATCAAAGTAGTGAAAGGTTTATTATAACAATACTTCAACCGACGTTTCCGTTATATATCTCAATAATATCTGGGGGGTGTTTCATAAAGCTGTTCGTAAAGTTACGAACAACTTACGAGAGACTGGTGATCAGTTCTTGTGGTGAATTATGGAAATTCTGATAAGTATAGCACATCAGAACTGATCACCAGTCGCTCGTAAGTTGTTCGTAACTTTACGAACAGCTTTATGAAACAGGGCCCAGGTTGATTATATTCATCCAGTACGATTCCCAGCAGACTGGAATATACCTTTTGTCTTTGAGAGAGAGTGTGTGTTTGTCTGTCTGTGTATCTGAGTGTCTATGTCTGTGCGTGTTTGTGTTTGTGTGTGTGTGTGTATGAGAGAGAGTCTGTGTGTATGTGCCAGAATGTGTGTGCTTAATACATGATTTTGCTTTGATTTGTTTGCTTGAATTGGGGTAGTTATTTCGAAAGCATCACTACAGTAGCTTATGAAAGGGGTGCACGTCACGAGTTCGACACCCACGAGTCATACAGTCTATTAGTCACACAGCCCATGAGTCATACAGCCTACGAATAATACAGCCCGCGAGCCGAACAGCACATAAGCTCGACACTAGGCAAATATAAAAGGCCCATGAGTCCGACACAGACTAACAAGGTCCACGAGCATGACGAGTACGAACCTAGACAAACATCGCACACGAGTTCAAAACCCCGTGATGTATTGTCGAATTCTTGGACCTTTTTTTTTTTTTTTTTTTTTTTTACAGAATAGTGTCGGACTCCCGTCATTGGGCCTTGTTTGCCTACTGTCGGACTCATGGGCCTTGTTCGCCTACTGTCGGACTCATGGGCTTTATTTGCCTTTAGTGTCGAGTTTATGGGCTGTATGTGACTCTAGAGCTGTGATGACTCATGGACCTTTTTTTTTTTTCCAATGTCGAACTCGTGGGCCATGTGACTCGTGGGTGTCGATCTCCCGATGAAAGTATTAAAGGCATAATTTACCATTTGCAGATGAAACAAAAACCCATCATTAGTGCTTTAAAATAGTTCTGAAATGTGAGTTAGGGATAGAAACAACCACTGTCAAAATTTGAATCCGTATATTCAATGTTAAGTGTTGTTAAATAGACAAAATGTGAACAATAGTTGTAATAAAGATGTTTCCAGACTAAACCGTATACAGTTATGTTTTATTGAGAAAAACCCTGATATCTCCTTATATTTTAGGTTTTATCGCAAATATTCCATATGGTAGGATGTTTTATGATACAACAGACCTACACTATATGCATCAAATGGTTACAGCTCGTTATTCCGAAGGTTCGTTATTCCGAAGGCTCTTTATTTCTAAGATTCGTTATTCCGAAGGTTCATTGTTCCGAATTTCATTTTCGGATTAACCAATCTTCGGAGTAACGAACCTTCGCAATAACGCCACAAATTTTCGGATTAAAGAACCCTTTTTCATTTTCGGATTAACGAACCTCTACGTATAGGAAATTTACGTGTTTCGGATTAGCGACCCTTCGGAATAACGAACCTTCGGAATAGCGAACCTTCGGAATAACGAACAGCACCGGCGTCAAATGTGATATCTTGAACATTTTTGAAATCACTGCTCCCAAAGGTAAACTGGACCTTTAAAGCTAGGATACGTTGAACAAGAGTGTATTCTCTCGTTTGGACACAGAGTATCTCTTCGTCTTATTTTCTTCCTCTTCATTTTTGAATATCAACCTAAGAAAAGGTTTTTCCATCACCTTTTGTCCAGAGAGTTGTACATCTGGCAGTCATCAGGATTATATATAAAGGAAGCAGATATTCAGGGTAGGAATAATGCAACGAAGTATTAAGGTCTGATTAAGCCAAACTGTGGCAAAACAAAGGAGAATAGATATCTCAGCATCAAGAATTTCCGCACGAAACAGGATTTCATGATGAAAAACAAACAACAGAAGAAAGCTTACACGTACGGACAGACATACACAAACACACACACACACACACACACACACACAACGATTGGGTTTGTCTAGGCGTATGTGTATGTGGGCGCAAAAGCAAAAATCAACCACAGTGTATCATCACAGATTTATTTTTTTTTTTAACCTCCTATAAGTGTTTAGAGTGACACTTATCTCTCTAGGGTATATTAAACATCTATAGATGTTATCACGCACATATATGGCACTTTAGCACGCCTGCACACACAAACAGACATAAACACACACATTGTAAGACCGCACATTATTTAACTGGTCTACGGTATTCTTATAAACCACCCGATTATTATAATATTGGCGTGTGCTTTATTCCGAAAGTTCCGTAAAGCATTATTTCGAATAAACACGCAGAATCATAATAGCCATTTTCGTTCGTCAGAAAATGAAATAAGGATTAATTGCAATTCCGAAGGTTCGTTAGTCAGAAAATAAATAAACAAATAAATAAATAAATAAATAAATAAATAAATAATATATAAACAAAATAAACAAATAAATAAACAAATAAATAAATAAATAAATAAGGTTCATCAATCCGAAAACAATAAGACAAGTTTGCTAATCATGTATGAAATAAGGTTCGTTAATCCGAAAATTAAAAACCTTCGCAATTTTATTTTTTTCTTATTACAGAACCTTCGGAATAACGACATTTTTTTTTAATATTTATCTATGGATTAACGAACCTCCAGAATAAATAGATAAGGAACTGTTTCCATTTTCGGAATTAAGAACCTACGGAATAACGAACCTTGATATCGGAATGGCGAAGTGCAACCGTCATTGCGTTTTTACCTCAGTTTCATGAGATTGTCAGAATGGAACTGGAAATTCTCCGTCTTGTTCTTCATCAGAGCCGCCCCAGCTGCCTCTTCGCTGCAGCCACCATGCATGCCATATGATAAACGATCCACGTCTCGGTCTTGCAAAAATTTTGCCTTCACAACAATGACATGAAAGAAGATGCACAACTGCAAGATATGAATACATGTGTCTATCTATCCTATCTATTTATCTATAGCTATGTTTCTATTATCTATCAAATCACTTAGTCAATCAATCAATCAATCAATCAATCAATCAATCAATCAATCAATCAATCAATCAGTCTAGCAATTATTTATATCAAAGTCTATAACCTCTGCGTTCTTATCGCTTACTGATTCGAAATTGTTGCTGCCTTATAATTTTGTCAAGTTTGTTGTAAGATATGGGGTATGCCAGGTATGCACCTTTCAAATGACTCGCGAAATATGCCTCGCTACGATTTACTACTACGATTTACTACTACGATTTTTTATTTAGCCGATAGAAATGCAATGGAGTTATTATGTTGATTTAAGTCTTTGTATAAGGATATAGTTGAATGTGATTGCCCGACTCGTTTGTTTGCTTGGATTGTGTTCTGCCATTGTGCCTTATGATAAATGTAGATTTCACCACTATACAATGTTGTTGTTTTTTTCACAAGACTAATTGCAATGAACACATAGTTTGCATTTCCCCTAGAAAGTAATTGATATTTGAGCATGATGATTGGCACATATTTCAAGTGGAGAAACGAACGTGTTATCTAAGCTATGTTCCAAGTTCAAAACACATGACCATGCAGCCCCGTTCAAAGATGTTCCTAAGTGGCTGCAAATAGATAGGAACTACATTTATTTAATTCCTTTACTTTTCACAGTCTCGCCTTCCTCTGTCTGTATACATGCTAACGTGGCAAACTTTATGCAATTCGTCGCTTTGAAGGGCCGTTTGAGGGATGATCACAGCTCCACGTCATACCATTATGAATATATTATGTATAATGTGAGTGTGGAGCTATTTAAAGGGATGGTATAGCATGGGCGGGTCCAGGAATACCGTAAACGGGGGGGGGGGGGGGGGGAGGCGCCTTTACAAAATTAAAGGGGGCGCATGCGCCCGGCCCCATTTTCATTCGTTATTTCTTTTGTTGAAAACAACAACAACAGCAACAACAACAAACAAACAAACAAGAGGGGGGGGGGGGGGGCGCCCGGTATGATCCCCCACCCCCGATCCGCCAATGTACAGTTTTGGTTGTGATGGGGATTCAGGTTTTAACTTTTTCAAGATAATTAGAATCCACTTAGATAAAATATTAAAGAGCATGCAATTCTTACAGTTGTCTACGACAATATGTAAGAAAAATTAAAACGTTTATCAGGAAAACCTGTTTTTAAATTGGTTAGATATCAAAAAGCAAAGTAAAAAAAGTGGTCCTAATAAAACGTGGGTCCCACCTTTTATTCAGTGTTATTAGGACCATTGTGGTGTTGTTGTTGTTGTTTTTTTTTTTTTGGATATTGCTGCCATTTCAAACCATTTTTTATCAAATAAACATTAAATTCCTCTTGGAATTTCATGCTCTTTTAAAGGTAGGGAATCCCATTTGCATGCCTTAAATGAAGAGTTGTATAAATACAGTGGTATGTTGAAGAGAGTATCATTTTAGAAACTCCCATAAAGTATTGAAAGTGGAAGGTAACATTTAGTACATTTTTATTGACCGTTAGATTTTGAATTGAATTTTTTTCGGGGCTCACCACAAATTCCAGTACATTACTAGGCTACCTTTGCAGACCCATGCACTGCATGTGTGTCCATCATGTATGTTTTGTGAAGAAAGTTCATCAAAACTTACAAACATTTCTGTATACATTCTTGCCACACACTCTATATGTTATTACATCAGCTCTTATACTTCTAGATTTGTGTTTATAGATAAAAAAATACAGAAGACTGCAACAAAAAGGCTTAAGTGTGGCTGACACACAGAACTACCGAGTAGTTGAGTTTTGTGCATTATTCAAATTGTAGATAACTGTTGACTTCCAAATTTCTCAGCAGTGGCCTAAACAAGTCCCCTGAGGTTCATACTTAATGTTTTGCTGCATTTTGGGAGGTCTGTAAAAGGTATCCCCTACCTTTAATATCGAATAAAAGTGCTTTCTAATTATCTCGCAAAAATGTAAAATCTGAATCCCCATCTAAACCAAAACTATCATCCCTTTAAAGCAAAGCTGCAACGGTGCTATAGGTTTGCTCATTACATCGGCAATACAATCTCCATATTGTTGGAAAAACAAGAAGAGGAATGAGTAGATTTTAAAAAGGAAATGATGTGATCTAAAAAATCTATTGAGGAAAATAAAATCACCTTTGAAAATCATGAAAATGACAACTAACTCTATTCTTCGGTAACTTCGGGGCCAGCTAATAATTTTATTCATATGTTTGTTTGTTTTTTTGTTTGTTTTTTTCTACATTTGACGCTACGGTGCACCTTTTACACTTCCCGAAATACTGCTTGACACGTTTAAAGGTAGGGAATCCCATTTGCATGCCTTAATGAAAAGTTGCGTAAACACAGTGGTATGTTGAAGAGAGTATCGTTTTAGAAACTCCCATAAAGTATTGAAAGTGGAAGGTAACATTTAGTACATTTTTATTGACCGTTAGATTTTGAATTGAATTTTTTTTTCGGGGCTCACCGTAAATTCCAGTACATTACTAGGCTACCTTTGCCGACCCATGCACTGCATGTGTGTCCATCATGTATATTTTGTGAATAAAGTTCATCAAAACTTACAAAAATTTCTATATACATTCTTGCCACACACTCTATATGTTATTACATCAGCTCTTATACTTCTAGATTTGTGTTTATAGATAAAAAATACAGAAGACTGCAACAAAAAGGCTTAAGTGTGGCTGACACACAGAACTACTGAGTAGTTGAGTTTTGTGCATTATTCAAATTGTAGATAACTGTTGACTTCCAAATTTCTAAGCAGTGGCCTAAACAAGTCCCCTGAGGTTCATATTTAATGTTTTGCTGCATTTTGGGATTTCTGTAAAAGGTATCCCCTACCTTTAATACCCCCTTTTTCTTTTTCTTTTCTTTTTTTTGCGGGGGGGGGGGGAGGCAAACCAATGCTTAGAAGGTAATGAGATAGAATAATAAATCATCGGCTTCCAGAGGGTTCAAAGTAGCGTTGTCTTTCTTTGCTGTTACTTCTTTCTTGGCATCATTCTATTGAGGGGTTTTTTTTCCTCCAAGCTTCATTTGTGACATGCGTTTTCATACCAGACAAGAGTAGCAATGGCAATGAAAATCCCGTGTATGCAGAGTAAACTAGACATAACAATCAAAGTTAGGATATGCCAAGTCTAAGAGTAATTTTCATTCATATTTGGAAATTAAATAGTGTGTATTGGAGCCTACAAAAGTGCTTTTGTACAGAGAATCAATGGTTATTCCTCAGGTTTGTTATAACAAAAATGAGAGGAAAAAAAGAGTTGAAATCATGTGTTTCAAGTCTCAAACAAATTTCCTGTGGTGTTCCTCATGACTCCTTGCTAGGATCTTTGCTCTTCACTTTGCACTATTACGACATTGATTTGAATGAGCTGAAAGGACAGACAAATTATAATTTGTAGAAAGTGGGTGCATGGTTTCGTGCCAATAGTCATGTAACTTTATGATATCTACCATTTTCAGCTGTCATATAAAAACAAAGTGGTTCTTGAAAGATACTTGAGACTTTGATCGCAAAGCAGGCCTATAGCACCACTTTGAAGCAATTTTTAGGAATATCCACCATCAGATAGAGCCAAAAATAAAATCTTTCCAATGATACTTCACTTCTTGAATAACAAGGAATAAAGAAGCTAGATGCAATGATTATAAATATCACATATTTTCGTAAAGTTTTCTTCTTTTTATAGCTTAACAGGTTTGATATATCTCCATTTTGACAAACATGGAGATGACTCGTTTTACGATGAAACTCTTCATTTGAAGTTAGCTGTCTTTCATCCAACAAAGTGATGTACTCTTGAGCCTACCTTAACAGGAGGTTGAGAGGCACCCACGATCCTATCATTATTCAACACGTTTTGAACAGAAACCCAGTAGAATCCAAACGAAAGACATAAAATCACGCAGAGCAGCACAGTGCGCGAAACATACTTCTGCGACATGATCGTTCCAAGCGCACCACTGAATGTCATGCAGGTAGGCCTACTCATATACCAATATCTCTCTCCGGCTATTTACACAGGGCAAGCGGACGCAGAATTTGATATCAGTTAAGTCAATGTATCCATATATAGTCCAGGCTAGAAGGCACCCAACCTTGTTTTTTTATATATATAATGTTTTTTTACGGTTTCTTGTCAATTCGAGGCTGCTGATTCCAAATCCGATTGATGCCACTCGCGTAACCTTGAGCATTTTCGGCAAAATGCAGAAATCCAAAATATGCTAATCCGGCCGTGATAAACACAAAAATGTGCATTATGACCAATCATTCCACCAAACTTTGTACATTTCTGTTCCTAGAGTTACTCAATCTGCATTTGCAAGAGAATTTTCATTTCATATAGGTTCATATAAAGCTCTTTTTTTATTCAAAATGGCCGCCATTCCTATGCTTATGTACAATGTGAATCGCAAAACATATGCATGGACACAGAGACTAATATCAAATAATGTTGAAAATGGAGGAGAAGCTAGAAAGCAAAGCTTCTAATATGCATTCCCCTAAAACCATTAACAAAGTACAGAAAAATCCTGTACAGTATGTGCAGAGATACATGCTTGCAGACAAAAACACATCGGACATTAATGACAGCTAAAAACCCTTTACATTGTATTTTTTTTTCCAGCAAGGAGTGTGTGTGGGGGGGGGGGAGGGAGGAGTCCTGAGGCGAGTTTGAAATGGATCATAACCTCCATCACTTTGATATGATTTAATTTAGAAGTAGGTCCTACCGCCTTGATATTGTCGAGCAAACTTGCTTAACTGTCCAAACGCAATACCGTACAAACTATTCATTAAACATCAACCAAGGAGCAATGTGAGATACATCTTTCAGTTCTCTCACAGTTCCCATGTGCTGATAATATACACTTTGACATCATGATTTCATTCAGTCTTGTCTTAAAACTAAAACTGTCATTTTTATTGTCCTTTAAGAACCCTTTAATCGGATGTTTGGCAGCAGGCGACATCAGCCACAAATTTGCAGAATTCTCAGGCTAAAGATGCATATTAGTCCTGCAATTGCTTTAATTGCAACCACAACTTATGAGGACTAGCACTTCCTCAGGGGTCAGAGGGCGATTATTTGCCATAGAAACAGAATGAAGACATGAAGACTTGCTTGATCACCACCCGTTGATGCCCTATATGGCTTTGTTGCCAGGCCAGAGACAGTGTTGTAGGTAACTTGGGTGGTATCAGAGATGACATCAGACCAGCATCTGCACCAACATGTTTTGGGGTCAAAGCTTTCAAGTTATACAGGAGGAAAATCTGGGCTTGTGGGATTTCAGACGCATTGATGGCAGGTTGTTCAAGGGGGCATTTCATGAAGCGTTTTGTCAGATCTTTTCTTATTGACAAACTGTTATAAGCTACTAAAATCCTTGCATCTGATTGGCTGAGAGCAAATCTGTCAGACAAAACGCTTCATGAAATGCCCCCATGCCCCCATGCTATCGTGTTTGGAAGGTCAGGGTATGCGTTGACGGCACTGGTGACACTTGCCATCCTTTCCTTCCAGCATGAGGGAGAGCAATTGAGTGCCAGTGAAGGAGGGTGGACTTCCTCAGCATATGCTTGTAAGGCTTGCCACAGAGGGCTACCTTGAACATAGCGTTGGCAAGATGGTTACTAAGATGGAAGGCATGGGTCTGATGATAATCTTATAAAGGTTGGGGCAAAGTATCCAGAAGGTGTAGTACTCCTCTATTGTCGTGAGATGGGTCAGTACTCGGCTCATGTCATCCAAGGACTTTCTATGAGACGTAAAGGTAAGATCATGTGCAAACTTCCTACGTGAAGTGAATGTTATGTCACCATGTATATGTTAAAAAGAGCTCTAGTGGAGTTAGTTTACAGCTACCTTAAGGAGGCCATCATTCAGAGTCCTAACACAGCTGGTCTGGTTACCTAAAGCAATCCTGAATCTGCAAGTGCTGTAGATTAAAGACAAGCAGTGTGAAGGGGTGCATGTCACGAGACCGATACCCACGAGTCATACAGCCCACGAGTCGTACAGCTCACGAGTCATACAGCCCATGAGTTCGACACTAAGCTAACAAGGCCCACGAGACCGACACATTAAGCCCCGTATTGAGTCTGTCGAACTCTTGGGCTGTTTTTGTCTATTGTCGAAATCATGGGCTTTATTTGCCTAGTGTCGAACTCATGGGCTGTATGACTCGTGAGCTGTATGACTCATGGACCTGTTTTCAATGTCGAACTCGTGGGCTGTATGACTCGTGGGTGTCGGTCTTGTGGGATGACCCCGTGTGAAGTTGTTATAACACTGCTTTCAGAATGAGGCAGCGCTGTACAGATCTCAGAGTCTCCCTTGACATCATATTATACGCACACACATTCACTCCGAAAAAAAAAAAAAAAAAAAAAAAACTGGTGGTAAAATTCATCTACCATATAAAATTCATCTTGGTTAACATGAAAAACTTTTGGCCATTGTTTTCATTTCAGAGATTTGAAGACAGGAAGTGAGGTGGTCCCTTTTTTACAATTTCCCCTGCCTCATGTTCTTTCTCGGATGAGGGGACTGAAAAGTTTGTAGAATATCGCTTTTAGATGAACAGAACAGTTAATTTGGAATTTCATTTGTGTCATCATCTAGGATTCAGCCTTTTAATTCAGTAAATCAGAGTGAATAGTATGATGTTGAACATCTCAAGGCAGTAAGTATCAGATGTTCATATCTAATAATTCCCTGATAAACGGTCTTGATGTTATAGCGTCACTTCAAGTTTTGGTGGATTTTTCCAAATTCCTAGGGGAAAATTCAAATTGAGGTAGTAACAGCGTACCTGAGTGACAGAAAAAAGAAGAAGAAAATTTGTTTATTTCCATGTACACTTTGCCGTTCATAATGGTGTAGGGGTATATGAGTGGCATCCATTTTGAAGTTTTGTAATAAGAAGAATAAAATAAGCCTAAAAACAATAAATTTTCTGTTTCTTTGTTTGTTTGTTTGCTTGTTTTGCTAGTGGCCTTCATCAAATTTGCATTGCACATGCAAAACTTGATAAAAGCGTAGGTATGTGACTAAAAAATCGTGTTCTATTTCGATGCATATTTTTTGCCATTCATATAGTACATGAGTATAGGAGTGGCGGCCATTTTGAATTGAAAATAAGCTTAAAATACTACATGTACCTCTTCAAAAGAAAAACTTCTTGCGTAGAATTTTTTTTTTTTTTTAATTTGACGATATACGGTGCACCTTTTACACTAATCATGTCTTCCCGAAATACTGCTTGACACGTTTAATACCCCCTTTTTCTTTTTCTTTTTCTTTTCTTTTCTTTTTTTGCGGGGGGGGGGGGGGAAGGCAAACCAATGCTTAGAAGGTAATGAGATAGAATAATAAATCATCGGCTTCCAGAGGGTTCAAAGTAGCGTTGTCTTTCTTTGCTGTTACTTCTTTCTTGGCATCATTTATTCTATTGAGTTTCCTCCCCCCCCCCCCAAGTTTCATTCGTGACATGCGTTTACAGACCAAACAAGAGTAGCAGTGGCAATGAAAATTCCGTGTATGCAGAGTAAACTAGACATAACAATCAAAGCTAGGATATGCTTAAATCCAGTCTAAGAGTAATTTTCATTCATATTTGGAAATTAAATAGTGTGTAGGGGAACCTACAAAAGTGCTTTTGTACAGAGAATCAATGGTTATTCCCCAGCTTTGTTATAGCGAAAATGAGAGAAACAAAGAGTTGAAATCATGTGTTTCAAGTCTCAAACAAATTTCCTGTGGTGTTCCTCATGACTCCTTGCTCGGATCTTTGCTCTTCACTTTGCACTATAACGACATTGATTTGAATGAGCTGAAAGGACAGACAAATTATAATTTGTAGAAAGTGGGTGCATGGTTTCGTGCCAATAGTCATGTAACTTTATGATATCTACCATTTTCAGCTGTCATATAAAAACAAAGTGGTTCTTGAAAGATACTTGAGACTTTGATCGCAAAGCAGGCCTATAGCACCACTTTGAAGCAATTTTAAGGAATATCCACCATCAGATAGAGCAAAAAATAAAATCTTTCCAATTATACTTCACTTCTTGAATAACAAGGAATAAAGAAGCTAGATGCAATGATTATAAATATCACATATTTTCGTAAAGTTTTCTTCTTTTTATATCTTAACAGGTTTGATATATCTCCATTTTGACAAACATGGAGATGACTCGTTTTACGATGAAACTCTTCATTTGAAGTTAGCTGTCTTTCATCCAACAAAGTGATGTACTCTTGAGCCTACCTTAACAGGAGGTTGAGAGGCACCCACGATCCTATCATTATTCAACACGTTTTGAACAGAAACCCAGTAGAATCCAAACGAAAGACATAAAACCACGTAGAGCAGCACAGTGCGCGAAACATACTTCTGCGACATGATCGTTCCAAGCGCACCACTGAATGTCATGCAGGTAGGCCTACTCATATACCAATATCTCTCTCCGGCTATTTACACAGGGCAAGCGGACGCAGAATTTGATATCAGTTAAGTCAATGTATCCATATATAAATCAACTACATAGTACACGTAGGCTGCAGATCGTCTTACGGGTAATTATTTACTCATTGTATTGTTTACTTGCCTCTAGAAGCTGACAAAGTAACCTCGTCTTTTCGTCCTTTGTGTTCATTGGCCTGTAGTTTCCAAGATCTAATTTGTCTCCTCCCTTAAATATTGGAGTTACTTTAGATAACTTGCATGGCACAGGTACCGTTCCTTGAGTGAGGGACAAATTAATAATATGAACTAATGGTTTAACAATATTGATACAGGTATGTTATCTAATCCACTTGCTTTTTTTTACTTGTAAAGTTTTAATAATATCTAGAACTTCGCTTTCACAAATTTCACTGAAATGAGATAAGTTTGTATTTACATTTGGAGTGGTTTGCTTATCATTACAATCTTTATCTAAACTTATTTTAATGTTAGCTTGAATCTTTTTGCCAATACTTACAAAATGTGAATTGAATAACTCAGCTATTTCTTTTTATCACTCACATCATTACCTTCATGTTTAATCTGAGTGATTGCACACGATTTATTTTTCTTGGGAAGTACGTATTGTAATGATTTCCATACGTCTCCTGATTGCCCCTTGCATGATTCTATTGAATTTGAAATGTAATGTCTCTTTGCAACTCGTATTTGAGAAGTTACTTTGTTACGAAGTTTTCTGTACAGTTTCCAATCCTTATCCAGATTAGACTCCTTGGCTTTTTGATTTTGCTTATTTCGTTCACCTATTATTTGTAGTATGTTATCATTAATCCATGGTGATTCTTCGTTTTTTCATCGTTTTTTTTTTTTTTTTTTTTTTTTTTTTTAAAGGAGCATGTTTCTTCAGGATTTCAGTAACTTTTTTTCAAAGGCATCATATACGCTTTTTCGACATCGGTCTCACTCAAGACGTCTTCCCAAGTAAGTTTGGCAATATCTTCATAAAAACCAGGTAAGATTTCTATTAAATTTGTATTTATGCATATAATCTTGTGATGATTTACGTGTACCCTAGTACAATAAATGGCGTAATGATCACTCATTGTGACAGGAATAACTTTAGCTGAAACAATTTTGTCACGATTGTTTGTCAAGATCCAATCTATGAGAGTACTGGTCTGTTTTGTTACTCTGAGACTGAATACATTGAGTAAGACCAAAATTATTGATTAGATTTACAAAACATTCAGTTTGCCATGATTTACGGTCCGCTATTAGCGGACCGTAAATCATGGCAAACAAATCACAATTCACATCACCTAGTACAATATATAAAATAGCATACATACTTATGATACAGGCCGGCAGTGCATGACAAAAGTTATAGTGCACGTAAAATATAACGATTGCAGACGATAACCCACTATCGATTTGATATCGGTTTTTGCTCCCCCATTTTAATCATCGAGTACTGAATCCCGCACAGTGCTCATCGACGCGATTGCGCCACAACCGCGATATCCTTTGCTCGATATTATCGTTATTCTCGATTCTCGCTGGCTATATACCAGCAACTTATCTGTGTGGGACTAGACTATCAGCGGTAGATTTAAACATGGAAGCTGAAATGAACAGGTTCGCTACTTTTACAGAGACTGATCTATATAAACAGTATCTTAGACAATAAGGACACAAAGGATGCCATCAAATACACCCTACGAATTTTGGACTTCTACTGTTCTGAAAAGGAATCAATCCGACGGATATTGAGCAAGTCAACCCAAGATTTGTGCCGCTTTCTCCGTACAATATCTACGCGGAAGTGCGCCGTGGAAATGGGTAGCGTGTGTACGGTATACGCTAAGCGCTCTTTGATCACGCTACGCTATGAACTTTTACTACGACATTTACAACACACTCTCGGAATCCACTTGTGCAGCAATGGTGACTTCAATGATGCCTGGCACGAGCCTTGTGTTTAAATCCAGTAGATCCCTAATCCTACAAAACATCATCTAGTCCTGGTCCTGGACCCACAGTGCAGTAAGTAAACTTAGGGCGTCTAACGTGTTACTGTTAGATCCATGGTAGACCTATTGTAGGTCAAGTGTTAACTAACGTTAGCTCTGTCGCTCGTAAGTGACGTAGATCTAGTAGTATAACGTTAGGCCAGGGCCCCTAGACCTAATCTATCGTAGGGCCTAGAAATCGTTAAATATAACCAGGTAGACCCCAACACGTCAGGATTTTGTCTACACAGGTTTAAAGAAACTGGTATTATTGCTTGTCTAGACACGTGTAGAGTCTTAAATGATCTAGGCTTTCGTATTTTTTCAATTTATCTTGCCTGGGTATGTATGCTATTTTATATAACACATAGTGCATGACATCTTATTGCACTATAACAAGTACCAAGCACCTCCAAATTCTGAATTTGCCCTCAGGCAATTATATTCAATTCGGCCTGCGGCCTCATTGAATATAACTGGCCTTCGGGGCAAATTCAGAATTTGTCGGTGCTTATATTGTTATAGTGCATTCAGCCTCATGCACTATATATATAATATTCACAGTTAATATCATCCAGTTTTTGCAAAACATTTTCAAATGAGTTTTTTCAATTCAATTCAATTCATTTATTTTTCATTCTTCTTTTTCCAACAAAACATAACACATAATAAATTTGGGATTACATCATAAACATAAACATTCGACTTTGCAAAAGATAAATGATACAGATAAACGAAAGAACACATACTGGAAAAAAGTACAAAGTTATGCTTCAGTTGAGAAAAAAAAAAGAACTGAGAGGTCCACTAAAAAGCAAGCTTGTATGTTGTGAACCACTCAAAAAATGAACAAACTTATGAATTACTTATTTACAAATACTTATCACACTACGACAGAACAGAACAAGACAGGAGAAATACAAAAGACATGACACGACTTGACAAAAAAGACGGAAAGAATGGAGAGAGAGAAAAGAAAAGAAAAAAGAGAGAATGCCTACACGCTGAACTAGGGAAATGGAACAGGGGGTGATTGAAAATGTGCTTCAGAGGGCTGGTACTGGACGCAGCTGTGCAAGGATTTGATGGCTATTACATAATAAAACACGTAATCTATTACGCAATAATGAAGCCAGTGATCGAAAGATTGGTGGATGGATGATGAACCCTGAGGTTGATGAGATCTAACTAATAAAGAATATATCAGAGAGGATTTAAGAGAAATGATTTCAACTTGCGCTTAAAAGAATGCAAAGAAGGGGAATTTTTTATTTCACAGCTTAATGAATTCCAAAATCTAGGACCGGTGTATATAAATGTACTCTGGGCTAATAAAGTTCTCAGGAGGGGCAAATGAAACTCATTAGATTGCCTAGTGGGATAATTATGAAAAAACTGGTTCCGTGGAAACATTGAATTGAAAATACTGGGAAGTGCATTTGCATTGTAATTAAACATAAACTGACCAAGCTGTAAAAAATACAAATCTTTAATTTTCAAAATCTTATATTTATTAAACAGTGGCTCTGAATGGGAACGTGGTGGGACGCCACAAATAATACGAAGTGCCTTTTTCTGCAGTAACAGTAATTTATCTAGCAAAGTTTGATGGGCACTACCCCATGCTAGGAGTCCGTAATTAAGATACGGTAAAATTAGAGACAAATACAAGGTCAACAAAGAGGACATTGGAATATGAGACTTGAGTCTATTTATGATACCAATATTACGAGAAATTATGGTACTAATGTTAATAATGTGCGGTCTCCATGAAAGTTTATCGTCCACTGTGATACCAAGGAATTTTATATGAGATACACGTTCTAGCAGAGTGTCATCAAAAATGATATTTGTGCGCAAAGCTTCTACGGAATTGCTAAAAAGCATATACTTAGTTTTCTGGAGATTAAGTGATAATTTATTAGCTCTTATCCACTGAGTAACTTTTTTCAATTCGGAATTAACAATGCGTACGAGAGTATCTGGATTTCGGTGAGAAAAGAAAACGTTGGAATCATCAGCAAAAAGTATAAATGAGAGTATATCAGATGATCTACAAAAGTCATTAATATAAATGATAAAAAGTAAAGGTCCTAATAAGCTACCCTGTGGGACGCCACATTTAATAAATTCTAGATTTGAGTCATTCCCGTTCAGAGATACATATTGTTTTCGATTTTGTAGGTAACTCCTGAACCACTCCAAGGCCTTCCCCCGTATTCCATAATGAGACAATTTATATAATAAAATTTCATGATTTATCGTATCGAAGGCCTTGGAGAAGTCCAGGAAGATACCAATAAGATGAGAATGATTATCAATAGTATGCGCGGCGTGGTCAATAAACTTCAAAAGGGCATGAATGGTACTGTGTTTCTGACGAAACCCAAATTGAGAATTTGTAAAAACATTATGAAAATTAAGAAAATTAATTGTTCTTACAAACACCAATTTTTCCAAAATTTTAGATAAGGATGAAAACAATGAAATGGGTCTATAATTACGTACATCAAATTCATCTCCTTTTTTAAATAAAGGAAAAACCTTAGCTATTTTCATAAATTCAGGAAAAACACCACTTAGTATAGATTTATTGAAAATATGTGAAAGTGGGTCAGCAATTGATGATATAATTCCCTTTAAAATAAAATTACTTATATCATCATAACCAGCACTTCGCTTATTATTCATTGCAGTAACAATATCTATTATTTCATATTTGGTTGTTGGAACGAAAAAAAAAAATAGAACTAGAATTAGGTTGACTTAAGAATGTAGAAAAATGCGTATTTGACTGTGGTACTTTTTCTGCCAGATTTTCCCCAATTATTGAAAAATAAGAGTTAAAAATATTAACTATATCATTAGGATCTTCAACAATTTTATTATCATGTTTTAACTTTGTAATATTTAATTTCTTTTTTGATGTATTCATAGCCTGCTTCAATACTTTCCATGTATTCTTTATATCATGTTTATATTTTTCTAACTGAATCATATAATATTTCCTCTTTTCCAACCGTATAATCTTCGTTAAAATGTTTTTATACGAAGTGTATTTATTTTTTGACTTCTCAGTTTTTTTTTCATTTTGAATTTATAGTATAACCTATTTTTCTTATTTATTGCACGAAGAACAGATTTTGAAATCCATGGAAGTTTAGGAGACGTTTTATAATTAACTGACTTATCTTTTAATTTAGGAATATATTCATCTAAATATTTATTCATAATCCCTGAAAAATTTTCAAATGATGCATTTACATCATCATTATCATAAACACTGGACCAGTCAGCCCTATCTAAGCAAGCACCAAGACTAGCCAAATTTTCCGGTGAAGCTCTACGTCTAAATGAAGAAAACTGAAACCTATTAACCAAATGTTTAAGATCAAAACATGTTATAATAGGGAAATGATCAGTTATATCAGATAAAATTATAGCAGAATTTAAAATCTGCACAGAATTAGAAAAAATATTATCAAGGAGGGTTGCGGAGCGATTTGTAACACGAGTTGGCTTCGAAATTAATGGCAAAAAAGAGGCTGACAAAAACATTTCTAAAAATTCTTGAGATGTGTTATCATCATTCTTAATCAAATCAATATCAAAATCACCCATTATGAAAGTGCTTTTATGAATAAATAGATGACTTTTTAATAAATTTGTCATACAATTCAAAAAATCTTTGGAACTAGAACTTGGGGGTCTATAAACAATACCAATTATAATATTCTTACTTTGCGGAATACAAATTTCCACAAACAAAGTCTCTACAATTTCATTTATCACATCTAATTCATCACAAACACTAAATTCAAATTTTTTAGATAAATAAAAAGCGACTCCACCACCCGTCCTGTTTACTCTATTATTAACAGTAAAATCATAACCATTTAATGCATACGGCAAATTAACGTCAAATGATAACCATGTTTCAGTTAAACCTATTACTGAAATTTGTTGTTTATTTTGATTATCTAATAATATCTGTAACTCATCAAAATGTTTATTAATACTCCTTATATTTAAATGTAACATGGAAAATATACTTTGTGAAAAACTTTTTGTATAATCTTTAAATTGGTCAACAGTTACATATTTAGAAGGAATTTGAGGGGAGTCATATTCAAAATCAAATTCATTGTATATATCTTTTGAAGATGAGTTGACATTATTGACAATAAGATCGTCAAAAAAAAGCAGACGATTGTGACTTATTCCGACTCAATTCCGAAGGGGAACGTCTAAACAGATCAAAGAGTTCATCATCATCAAGAGAATCAAATGCTACATTAAGTCGATTAGCCATAAAAAGAGGCATAAGGTATATGAAGGCATGTCAACTGACGAGTTAGCAGAGGAATGAAAATTTTTGGCACAAAAGATGCACGAACAATTCCGGGTTCACGGATAGTACAGCGAGTAGGCAAATTCATGAAAACATAGACCTTAGGCAACATAAACAAAGAACATAGAATACATTAACAACACAGGAAGAAAGCGTACACACAAATAGTCAAAGCCTGTAAAAGAACTTTGACAGAACCAGTGCAAGCATATAAACGGACATAAAGATAGCTCCCGAATTTGGAAAAATTATTTGTTGTTTATAGGAAATAATGATAGATTTATAAGATGAAAATATAGTGAATGCATAATAAATGCGAGTAAGAAATAAAACCCCTTTCATTTCTTGGATCATTATGTAGTATCATAATATTATCAAGGCCCGGAAGTCTAACATTCATTATACATAGTACATAAGGCTGTACATAAGGCTGCGTTCACACAGAATCAGAATAATTAAGTTAAAATAATATGCTGACATTACACAATAGCCATGTCGGACAACTGCTGAAATGAGTGAACAACATAATCATACTGACAGCCCTCGCAGGGGCAGATGGGGCAACAGCTGTATGTGAACTAGATACCATGTTTACAAAAGGTGACAAGGTAATAATAAGAAAAAAAAAAACCCACTTCATTCCAAAGTCCTAGGGAAAGCGTCATTTATCATTTGGATGCACAAATAAACCGGGCTATTGTTCGAAAAAAGATGTACTGTATATCCCACCTTCGCTCCCGATTCAACCCTCCCGGAGTTCATCGCACTGGTTGCATATATATATGGAAACTAACTTCTATTGTTTGACAAAGTGGGGAAAAAAACAGTGGAATTATAGGCGCTCACTTGTAAAAAGAGCAATATATATATATATATATATATATATATATATATAACAAAGTATTTTGCTGAGGAAGGTGAAGAGGGCGGAGGAGGGATAGACAAATATTTCATGCTAGGCATGCGTCGCAAAAAAAAAAAAAAAAAAAAAATCAGCATGTAAAATGCTGAGGCTGATTTAACACAGTCCCACCTCCCTGATATACAATCCAATTCTTACTGGTTGGGCGAACTTGCGTGCAACCAAGGCAGATTAACAACCTTCTCGGTCTAGTGTTACCCTCCTTTGGCTTACAAAAGAAGTATGAAAATGTGAAAACAATTCTCGTACAATGTTACATAACAAGGAGGGGTACACAGGGGTTACATAGGGGTATTCAGGACGCATCAGAATGCACATTAAAATTATAGCTGATCTGAAGGTAAGTGGCTGAGGTGACTACTCTCGATAGTTGTGGGGTGGGAATAAAGAGAACATACACGTAATGACCCTCTGGTCGTATTCTAGCTCGGATTGAAACAGATACATACGATTTAAAAAACAAAAACAAACAAACATGGGCATTGTGAAAAAGAATACCACTGAAAACATTATGAGTATTGGGATCGATAATGCCGACAAGGTGAATCAAAATGGGGATACACATGTACATACATAGAATATTATCATCATGACTATTATAGTGTGAGAATACCAGTACGTGAGTGGAACAGGTTTGAATTAATTTGCAGACATTACGTATGTCGGACAACTGCTGCAATGAGTGGACAATATATAGTACTGTACTACTGAAAACCCTCGCATGGGCAGATGGGACGACAGCTGTATGCGAACTGAATACCATACGTACAAAAGGGAAGGAAACAAAAACAACAACAACAGATCATTCCAAAGTCTCAGGGAAAGCGCTGTACATATATTTGGATACATGAATAAATAAACAGATCCTATCATTCAGAAAAGGATGTACTGCATGTCCCACCTCCGCTCCCGATTCAACCCTCCCGGAGTTTTAAACGCACTGGTTGCATGTGTAATTTGTATTGTTTGACAAGGTGGGGGAAAACAGTGGAAATTATAGGCGTTCATGCATAAAAAGAGTAGAAAGAAATGAAACAAACAAAGTGTTTGTTGGGGAGGGTGAAGAGGACGGAGATGGGATAGACGAATATTTCATAGGCATGTGCTAAAAAAAGAAAACGGCATGTGAAATGCTAGACTGTTTTAAACACTTGCATGCATATGCAATTCAGTTTTTACAAGGTGGGTGAACTTGCGAGGAATTAGAGGTAGACAAACGACCTTCTCGGTCAAGTTTTGCCGGGCATTGACTCACAAAAGGTACGAAAAATATGCGGAGCAGTTCACGCGTCCTGTTACATAACAAGTATATAGAAAAATTTGAAAACAGTTCACGCGCAATGTTACATAACAGGGGAGGTATACAGGACGGATCAAAATGCAGCTTGATCTGGCTATAAAGCATGTAAAGTAAGTGGTTGAGGTGACTGCACTCGATTAGTGTGTGTGTGTGGGGGGGGGGAGGGGGTTTGTAAGGGATGAATAAGGAGAACATACACGTAATGACCCTCTCGTCGTTTTCTAACTCGGGTTGAAACAATTGCATATGATTGGGAAAAAAATCCATGGGCATTGTGAAAACGGATACAACTGAAGACATTATGAGTATTGGGAAAACGACAATTAGAATCCAATTAGGAGTACACATGTCCATAAAATAAATGCGTCTTATAGTGTGTGAATACCAATGGGGGAGTGGAACAGGTTTCAAAAGACACCGAGACCTTCAATTGAGGGGTATAGACCCTTAAGAACTGCACAAAGAGTGAGTGTTATTTGGATTCCACAGTGTCTTATAATGCAAGAATATGTTAAACACATTATGAGTATAAGGCAAACGAAACAATCTTAAGGAATACACACAAGTGGATATCAATGGAGGGTGTATGGACGAGTTCTATGCACTCTGTATGCAATTGGGATAAGAAGAATCATGTGGGAAATTACTGTAAGTCGCCCAAGTGCCTTCAGTATCCTTCTTCAAGGGAGATACACAACAGAAATGTATACATACAAATCGTAAATTTAGCTGGACGCATAACAGACATCGGTTTTGATAACATGACAATAAGTCGTTAACATAACACAAAATTTAGTTCCTCATTGGCAGATTAAAAAAAAGAAGATAACATACACTACCTAGTATTTTTTGCATGGGGTAATTATAAGTTTGAGCATGATGATTTCAGACAAAAACATGCGAAATTGGAGGAATGTGGAGGACATGCTACGTATCGCGTCAGTGACTTTAGTGACAGTTTTGGAGTGAGGCTTACAAACAGCAATGTATTGAATTCACAATTCAGTTGATCTCGTAACTGACAACAACAGAATTATAAGATGAGTCACTGTATACAAAAGGAGGATTTTTATTATAATTTGATATATAATTTAACAATAAATTGCAATATTATTTAGGAGAAATTTACTTTATAATTTACCATTTAATTTAGGGGGAATTAGGGGTAAGCCACTTGACGACTGGTTTGAAGTGAAAACATGAGAACTGATAATTAAGACAGAGATTCAGAGTCACCAAATACTTCGGCAGGAAAATAAAAGTAATAAGTAATAAGCATCTAGAGTTACATGTGATACTTATTGTACTGTTTGAAGTATGAGATAGAGAGAAAAAAATATGAATGGAGCGAAAATAATATCAATTCACATTAGAGACGGGCTGTAATATCCAAGAGTAAAACAAATTCGAATGATACTCCTTCCAGTCAGTCCAACGGTCGGCGTTCCCTCCATTTCGTGTGCTTTTCCTGGTTTGGAGGATGACTTTGGTTCCAACTACCTTTATCCTGGTCGATAGGTCATTGTTTTTCCTGATGTTGTATGCCGTTGCTGCCAGTCTCCCTCTCTCACGCTTCATCTTCGGGGGAAGATCAGTACGGATGGAAAAAGTGGATATTGTAGAATTTGGCGGCCAATACCACACAATTATGAAAAATGATTTTGCTCTGGACTTCATAACCTCTAAAATTATCATTTCTAAGTCAGGTTCAGGTAAATCATGTCTCTCTTTACATACAATTGTATTCTTAATATAAACAGCAACTCCTCCACCTGCACGTGTTCTATCTTTACGGATAAGGTAATACGAATCAATATTAATTTCACCATCTTCAATCAAATCATTTAAGTGAGTTTCACTAAAAAGGGTAAATAATCATATCAATGTCCATTTTCTTGGCAAGATGTCGCAGTTTATCAATGTTTTTTGTTAGTGATAAACAATTTAGATGGGTAATTTTGAATCACTTTTCCTCTCTTATCATGTCTATTTCTTCCTCGACAGATTCGGGAACTGGAATGACAGGGAAGTTCGCTGTTGGGAACAATTCGGGAGTGTTCGCTTCTTCTCGGAGTTCATCTTCAGGCTGAGTGTCAAACATTTCTACCGGAAGTTCTGCAAAGTAACATTTACGACATATCCAATCTTTATCCGTGTTAAAAAAAAATTTCTGTCCTCACCAGAACAGGGCAAATGACACCATAAACGAGGTGCAAAGTTCTATCAAGTTTGTGAATGCTCTTACTCAAGTAGAGCTAGGCCACTGACGTTCCTAACCACTACATTTTTTTTTCTCATGACCATCAGGGGGTTGTGTTGTTCTTATGGCAGAGTCACACTGACCTGAAATTGACACAAGATAGCAGCAATAAGGATGTGGAATTAAGTTTGAATTTCGTGCGAATTCGGCGAATCAAGTATACGATGCCTATAGAAAGGGTCATACGATTGCTGTATGTTTTCCCTCTTTACAATGTTTTCTTTTATACGATTGCGCCCACAATGATGTAGGCCCTACTGATGGAACTAAATTACTAGTATCATACAATATTTACGGTATTTTGTTAAAGGGATGGTACAGTATCGGTGGAGATGAGAATTGGGCTTTTAACTTTTTGCGAGACACCAAGAAAACACCTATAGTACAGAACATACCATTTTAAGAGGAATTAAAAGTTTATTTGATGAAAATCGGGTTTGGAATGACTGAAACATCCAAAAACAAAGTAAAACAAAGCGATCGTAATAAAGTGTGCATGGTCCCACACGTTATTAGAATCACTCTTTTTTTTTGCCATTTCAAAACCAATTTTCATCAAATAAAAGTTTAATTCCTCATAGAATTACATGCTCTTCCATATTTCACAAGAGGTTTCTTATTATCTCAACAAATAATAATAATAATAATAATAATGTTAGAAACCTCAAATTAGGTCTCAACCAAAACTATACGATCCCTTTAAAGTCCTTCATGTTGTATTAAAAAAAAAAGGAATGCAGAATTAAGTGAAATGAACTGAACTGAACTGAAACCTAAGGAACACGAAGGAAACATGAACGGCTAAAAGACGAAGAGTTTGTCACTTGACTCAGGAGGTCGCTAAATGGAGACTGAATTACTCCCCGGTGACATGGACTGTAATCACAAACGATTCGATGTTACGACACTGTATACTACGTGCGATCAGAGCAAAATTCGTTTGCCCGTCTTTGCTCAATTTCGGGACAGCATGAGGAGTGCATTAACAAGAAGTCATTTGTGTGTGTGTGTGTATGTGTGCGTGTGTGTGAGTACATTTGGCTGCAAAAACAAAAGAAAACAACGGATTGAATATTTTCTCAGAAATCGATATAATGCACTGTTTAAACGCTTCGGGTTTTTTTTTTTTTTTTTCATTGTTTCCACACTTTACACCACAGAATAATAGCGTAATTAAATTGTTGTACTTTCAGATCGTCTATCGAAAACGCTTCGTTGTTGAATTAGAATTTAGCTCGTTGATGTACGTGTTTATACAAACGTTTGGATTTTCACACGCACAAATTTGAATTTCAGATACAATATGAACAGCTTTTCTTTCCTTTTTTTTTTTGCAACTTTATGAAACCATTACCGCATATTGATGACAGTAAGCCTTAGAAAAGACAATTACATTGATTGTTCAGTTATAATTTTTCGGGTTTTCTTTAGTAATAAGTGTTGTTGTGTGATTCTTAAATGGAAAATCCAGGACAAATCAAACTTGGTGTATAAGGAAGGAGTAAACTCTTATGAGCTAAACAATAATTTTATCAGTTTGATCAAATTTTGATGATCATTAAGCATGTTAAGGAAGATATAAAATTGTAAAGTTTCGCTAATTCTTGAATAGTCAATATGGATATGCAAATAGTGAAGTGTCATGATGTCATCCAATCAGAATTTCCAATACATTGTATTTGACGTCATGAAATTAACCGTCTTTTTTAATTTTTTTTTAAAAAATAAAAGGCTCCAGTATATAATTCTGGGATCTCACTGTTCATTATTGTAAAGTCATTCAACCAAAAATAACATTATCTTTTATACTTTATACCAGATGAATTGAATTTTTGCTATTTCTAGTAGATGATCAATGAAATATTGTGCGGTGATGACATTATCAGTTCACTCATTTAAATATTCCTATCAACTAGTCAAGAACTGTTGTACAAAAATTAGCGAAAGTTTAAAATTTCTGAACTTCCTTGCTTTAACTCCAAATTTGACCAAATTCTTACTGTTGTGCCCGTCTATATCTTTTACTCTTTTATAGACTAATTAATTCTTGTCTTGAATTTCTCTCTCTCTTCTCACACAATATAATATCACCAGTAATATGTATTATTTCTGCGAATCTTAAGGCCATATCTGATCTCTATAAAAGATAACAAAGTTTACCTGAGGTTTTGGAGGTTATCACCGCCCGTGCTTGGCCTGAGTGAAGCATTCTTAGTTTGCAAAGTCCAAAAGGTATAAACCCGGATATTATTGTGTATTATACAGTATGTCCCCAAAGATATTACAATCGGATTTTCGCGTTGATAACACCCAATATGATTAAAATGTCCAATTGCTTAAGAGGTAACATCTTAGCTCTATTTTGCAGAAAACCCCATTCAATTTGGTTAAGCGGTCACAAAGAAATGTGGATTGTTGTAAAGCATGTCATGAGTCTGATTCTTCCAAGTTTAGCACTTCGATGCTCTTGGAACTGCACGTTAATGTGTTAACACAATAGACAGAAATTCGAGGGAAGTGATTCCCGACATGCTCTCCAAAATTTCTCATTTCTCTTTGACCACTGGATGGAGCAAATCGAATGGGATTTTCTGTAAGATGTGGGCAATGAGTTATAGTTTCATATACTCTGATATTGTATTTGGATTGATTCACTATTTTTAAAGTTATCATTGCGGAGAGTCCCGTTGTATTTTTTTTTTTTTGGGGGGGGGGGGGAGAACATGCGGTACAGAGTGCATTTGTACATATAGCAGAGTCTGCAGAACGTTTTGTTCTGTTTTGCTTTGTTTTGTTTTGTGTTGTTTTGCTTTGTTTTAGCTTGGAGATATTCATATTGGGGGCAATCTTGAATATCTAATAACCTCAAATTTGTATTTAAATGCTATGAATTTAGAATATTCATCTTAACTTTGGGCCCAGTATAAGCAAAATCTATTTCATGGTGTAAACACTACTCTCAACAAGGGAAGATCTATTTAGTTTTTAACATATTTTGATATATCGGTCTATTCTTATAAACTTTGGGATTTGGAGGTTTTAATGGCCGCCGGAGGCTTCAACACTTGCTCCCGAACTCATTAGTAGCCTTTCAAGGTGTACTGCGAGCAGTGTCCCTTCCATGATACAGAGTTCAGTGGTCATATATACGAATAGGCAAAATAATTGTATTGTTTCACAATGTCCGTTTTGTTCATGGTATTTTCTTCTTCCCTTTCCCCCAATTTCTTTCCTTTCTGTTCCTCTCTTCACTATTTTTTTTTTTTTGATTTCGTAAGCGGTGAGCTATAACAGAGATCATTTACTTTTTTTTTTTCCTGGAAAACAACAGGAAACACAAATACTTTCATGGCAGTGACGAACATAGTAACAGTAAAGATCTCACAATCACCCTCACTCTACATTCCTTGACTACAGTACCTATAGCCTGGCAGACCTGTCCCGATGCCTGTTGTCCTTCTTCTCTCATGCTTACTGAGATGGCAATCCAAATGAATTATGTCGAGCTCATTTTCCGATGCTTCCGGTATGCGGTCCATTTATGAATTTAAGTTTAAATGAGCTAAAGGTAAATGAGCATGCTATTGTTAAGAAACTCATTGGTTCCATAATTCTATTTTTAGACATAATGCCTTCTCAATTGGTAATTTCTCTTTTAAGATATATAATGCCTGAAAAGAGAACCCAAATTAATGTAGAACTAAAATATCATTTTGCAAAAGTAAATACACATAAATTCAAATCAAAATAATATGACAGAGACAAATCAAATCGACTGAAATCTAGGGATTGGGATGTGGTATTGGTATAGTGCTAGATCATAATGAATGTATTAGAGGGTTAGACCTATGTTCACAGCAAATCGATAATTTTGGGAAGTTTTGGGGTATGTCTGAGCATACTTCATGAACTGCCCTCCTACTCACTCTCGCATCTGGAAAGAATGCGCTTTAATGTCTTACCTGTGCAAATTTTAAGCGCTCGCATAATTAAAAGAGAGCCCAGTATGGGGGGGGGGGGGGGTGGTGGTAAAATAGCTTTTCAAGTAAATTGTAACCGTTATGGAGACCATTTAGTCAAGAAGTATACATGATAGGACATTATGCATTTTCATTTTTTTTTGTACAAACATTGACTTTAAATGCAGTTATGATTTTCGAAAAAAATAATACTTTACAGACCGTTTATTAACCGTATTGAATAGCTACTGAAATCATTAAAAAATGATATGTAGCTACGTAAAAATTGGTTCATTGATTGATGCATAATAAAAGTCTTAGAATAAATGCTTATGTGTTGTCACGAGAAATGTAAACTGGAACACACACTATTAAAATAAGTTTCTGTCTGTTGTCCTCAATCCACATTAAAACAGGTGGAATTCTTCACATTTTTTTTCTCTGTCCTTGCCAATTGCAACTCTGCTTTCTTGGATAAAAGCATACTCATCACTATACATCTTAACAGGCTTATCGTATGTATACTGACGTGGAAGCACGCCAAAAGATGGCGCAATCCTAGTATAAATCTCACAGCAGTTATGAAATCGGCTATGTCAGCATAGTCACCAGAAGACTCAGGAGCATGGCGCAATCCCAGAATAATTACTCTAATGTATTACGAAATAAGCTATGTCAACGTAGTCGTAAAATGAGAATTTAGTATACACCTGTATCACGGTGAGAAATTGATATATTATAGTGTGCATGGTGTGTGTGTGTGTGTTTTTTTTTTTAAGTCACATATTTCATTTTGTGTTGTTCTATAGAGTTTAAAGTATTTGTTCCTTATTACCACTAAACAATTGTGACTTTATAATCACATCGTGGACTATGCTTTTAGCGATAAATGTGCACAATGTTAAAATATAAACGACTTTAAGTACGACTACGAAGTGGGAATTCCCCGCTGATCACAACTGCAACGCGCAGCATTAACTTCGCACAAATTGGTCAATCGTCCAAGCATGTTTATAGTGAGCGTATTAATTCTAGTATACGCATACAATGTACGACGAACTATCCACTGAGGCCCCTGTCTTTGTTTTGTGCCTGACTCGATATAAATAAATAATATATCGATAGACTGGTCCAAAAGTTCAGTCTCAGCTCTGGCGTGATTTCCCTCGTATCGGTGGTGAGTTTGATGCTGTCTTCCGTGTGCGATATAAATGTCTGTGTTTTTAGAATGCTAATTAAGTGCTGTGCGCTAAATTTTAGGCTTTTCATCTTTCCAACCGCGTGAATATTTAGACCACAAATTTGTATCCAATGCATCGCGATCGAAACGGGTGTACTTTTGTTTGATCTCGATCTCTTTGTGACATTGCAAATAATATACCTTTATGATTAGTTGAGTGTGAATTACAGGAACACAATGAATCGCAAAGCGGCTAGGCGCAAAGCAATACAATACGATAGGACCTTATAGGTAGGCCTATGCTATATGGATACGTTACATCGTCATCGGTATTCTATGCCAGTTTTTTTTATCCATCTCTTTTCCCACAGGGTTTCATACTTGTTCTTTGCTGAGGGAGATCAGAGTGAAGAGCCGCGATGTTTGATGTAGGAGACGAGCACGATGAAGCCTGGATTGACGTGAATCATATTCCGTCGCCTCGGCAACGGTCCCCAGGTTAGTGCGATGGTTCCGTGACATTTGCTCCAACAATAAATTTCAATCCCATGAAATATCTGCACGCTAGACCAAACGTAAATTCTACCCCCAATATACCCCTAACCCTAATCCTAATCCCCTAATTCACCACAAACAATAAACTAATTTCCATATCCCTCATTACACAAAAATCAATTGATTATTATAAAAAAAAAATGAATATCAAACGCATCAAGGCGAAACACTCAATGAAACGAGGGGCTGCATTCTATATAAGCTAGGCTTTCTAGCAGTTCCCTCCATATTCGAGATGTTTTCCTTAATACGATTCAGTTATATAGTTACTTTGCCTATGTATTTCCTAAAACTATGTTTTCTTTTGTTGTAACAAAAATAAAAAGTCACATTGTCTTCTATTTTTGAAATATATGCAAATGTCATAATGCTTTTGAAAATGAAATATTTTAGAAAACAACAAGTAAATATTAACATAACGTAATAACGTAAATCTTCCTTGAATGAACATCACTTAAGTATAAATTCCATAATAAGTTGCTACATCCACGTTTTGAAATTCAGTTGACGCCTTTCTTTTTTACTCTAAAAGCATCTGGTGTTGTATGTAAAATTCAATTAATCAAGTAGCATGATCAATTAATTCCATGAATTTAGCAGTCATACCGAGATTCATAGAATATTCTCCAGACTTGACACGACTTTGTCCGATAAATGCTCTTCTGAAGATATTATTTTTCTTACATTACCAAGTATCATACTTGCAATTAAACACAATATTCCTGCTTTTAACGTAACTGGACAAATCCCCCTTTACATTTTAACATTCTCTGATATTTTCTCAAATTTGCAGAATTTCTAAGTAATACTGTGGAATATTTAATTCCATTTAAGAAATTTTATAATCACGCAAATAATGAATTTCCATCACCCTCTCCTTATCCACCCCATATCCTTGTTACAATAACACAACAAACGCTTCAGCAAAATCATTCGTTGAGCGTTAACAAAATAATATAATAACTAGTCGTGTAGTACTCTTGTCACCGTAACGTATGTCAGCACACACTCTTCAAACTCTAAACATCATTACTTCCATAATATTGTAGGTGGTATGTTGTATAAGGAAATCGGCCTTGATAAGTCTCATAATTATGGCCTTTTCTCATTTCCTTACCAGTGTGCATGGATTATGTTATAAATACAGATGTTTATATCATTCCTCTGTTTTCATGTAAACGTGATGTGCAATATTTTGTTTTCCCGTTCAATTTCATACTTTTGTTAGTCAGATTCATTTAACGTACATTCAATTTCGAAATGCGAGCATTGTATTTCATACTCGTGCATTCAAGTGACCTTGTTTGGAGCATGCAATTTCATTTTCAGGCGATCAAGTTCCTACTTCGCGCGATCAATTTAACGAGGAAAATGGAGTAGACTTTTTAAGAAAGAAGAAAAGGCATACACAACCAATGTTAATGCTTGCATATAGTGTAATTATTGTTGCTTAAAGGTTCTACATTATTATTATTGTTTATGTATCATTGGTTTTTCATCTAAAAAAATTAATAAATTGTTAGGTCCAATCAGCAGTACATCCAAACAGTCAGCACAACCACAATGACGCACAATCTAATCATAATATTTCTTGATGATACCGTATGTATGCTGACAAAGCTCAAACACTAACCACATAATGGCAATGCATCAGTTTAAAGACAAACTGACACACAATAACCTCACATAGTCCCGCAAAAATAAACCAATAAGATAGCAATAAACAACAAATTTAATAAGACGTATACAATGGGCCGAATGCATAAAACAAGCAATTGCTTGTAAGCAATTGCTTCAAGCAAAAGCACAAGCTCGTCTAGCAAAAGGTCTAGATCAAGCAATTGCTTAAATCCATATGCATAACCTTTGCTTATGCCAATACCTTTTGCTTGTCCCGCACAAGCAATTGCTTGCGTTTTCTACAAAAGGGACGTCACGCCTGTGCGAACACAAGAACAACGGCGAGTGTGGCAGCATGTATTTGAAAGGGCATGTGTGTGTGGAAACATTTCCTGACATAGCAGAAGAGCTATGAAATGCACACACAGACACATACACACACATCTATACACACACACACACACGCACACACACACACACACACACGTATTACTGGCTGATTCCCATCACTGCAGCTTACAGCAGCCCGGATCTGCCAGATCGCACGTGGAGAGAGGTCTCCTCGCTCTCCACCGAAGTCAGACATCCTACCTGTTTTTCATCACATTTTGCGTGCTAACCACTGGACATTCCCGTTGTTGAAATGAAAAAGTTTCTTACACTACTTATGAGTAATTTCTTGTAGATTTATACCACTCCTTCACAAGTGTGGTCTTTCTTTCATAAATATGAAAATGATACTTAAAAGGGAACGTTCCGGTTAAGCAAAAGCTCAAGCTCATTTTACAGAGCTTGGAAAATCGTAAGCAATTGCTAGCAAGAACTAGCAAATGGTATGCTTTATGCATACGTTTTTAAGCAAATGCTTGGTTTCTAAGCAATTGCTTGTGGGCAGCAAGCAATAGCTTGTGCTTGCTAGCAAAAGCTTCTGCTTGCAAGCAATTGCTTGTTTTTATGCATACGGATTCGAGTAAAAGGCTAGCACAAGCAATTGCTAGCGTTTATGCATTCGGCCCAATGTTCATGTTATCAGTTTCAATTTAGGCCTAATCGAAATTGTTGTTGTTGTTTTTTTCTGGAGGTGTCAACCAACCTTCCGCGAATTGTGCTCGTTTGCTGCAGGCATATACAGTGCCCAACGTTTGTTTGTTTGTTTGTTTCATTTTCCATCTAAGAAGATCTGAAACAGCTGATCTTTTATTGGGTCCAGTTGGATATAAGGTGGAACCACTTCACCGATTGAAACACTCTGCTCTTTGCGATAGATAATTGAAGTGGGATCTTTCGCATGCATGACATACATGAGTTGTGACTCTGTTACACATGGGAACTTCATTTTACGTCCTATCAGAGGGACATGTGCCTGTATATATATGAAGAGTTTGTTTGCAAAAACCGATAAGTCCATATTTGCCAAATGGAGATATTTGCGATTAAAGGTCAAGAAAAATAAAGAGAGTAATAAGAAAATGTTTGCTTCTTTTGACCATAACTTCAAAAATGTACCTTTATATGTAGTGACCGATATATCATTTTAAAGGTATTATTTTGTACTTTATGACAATCATCGTACTTCAAAATCTTCAAAAATGGACTTATCGGTTTTTGCAAACAAACTCTTCATATATATATATATATCTTTTTTTTTTTTTCGTGAAGCCCGAGTTCATTTTTGTCAATGAACAGATGGACCACTAGTGCAAAATAAATATCATTCATCATAAATCCCTATATATTCAAAGCTAAATGAAAAAGTCACACATACACGGCCCTAGACTAACTAAATTCCGGCCCTCTTTTAAATTGAATGCAGCTATTTGGAACATGGTTGCCTATTCATGAATTTGAATGAACGACGAGATTCCGTCGCCAAATTACTTGACATGAATTCTAATGCTCAATGCTGAAATGCGTGCTCCTCTCTTAAACTTAAATGCTCCGATAGTGAATTGGAATGCTCCGACAGTGAATTAGAATGCTCCGATAGAGAATTTGAATGACCGGATTTTGAATTTGATTGCTGATTCAGTGCTGCGAGCGTGGAATGCCTGAAACAATGCTCGGAATAGGTACTTGAATGCAAAGTATGAAAATTCTTGTTAGCATGCTTGATGAAATGTATTGATATAAAATGAATTAAATAAAAGGCAAACAGAGTAACACCTGTTCTATATTCGTGTTACATAGTCATTATAAATACGTGATATCTTGTTAGACTTTTATGAAAAGTTTCACAGTGACAGTTTTTATTTCCACCTCCAATTCACCACCGCCATCAAATTCATTATGCTGAGCACTGACCTTCATTAATTGCAATAACACATAATCTGTCCGATTATTTCTTAACTATAATATGGCAGTATACTCCACGATGACTAGACTTCCCCTTGACATATTGTGCGCCTTATTAATTTCCACTCTCAGGAACAGCATTTGCCCGAACTGTCAGCAGACCAATTCAGGGGGGTCAGCCAAGCAGCCCAATGGGCGTGCAGGTCCTCAACACCGCAAAGACCAGGACGCTAGATCCGCAGGGCGCCCCCTTGCTGGAGCTCTCAAGGGAAGAGGCCACGTTCTGCAAGGTGTGTAAGGTTTCGTTGACAGGGGAGCAACAAGCGAAGCAGCACTACGCCGGGAGAAATCACCGCAACTTGCTACAGAGGATATCTCTCGGAGGAGGACGGCCCGCGCGGCAAGATGGACAAAGGTCAGGAAATATACACTGCAGCATCCGCCAATACAGCTTTACGGAAGCGTTCAGCGCTATACAGATAATGCGTCAGGAAAGAAACCACAAGAACGCAGAAGCGGTCGCAAAACTCAAACTAGCTCAGCAAGGCGGCGTTGTCACGGGCTCCTCATTGGAAACCCAACCATTCTCCCTATTTTCCGGACAAGGGCTGTTACCCGGGGGCTCCGTTTTACCAACCTGCGGAGGGGTGGATACAACTGGGCGCTCCAACGATTTCTCCCTCCCTGGTTTATCCAATGGGCGTGGCTCTCTGGGGGAGTCGAGGCACACGCCTGCTTCTGTGGAGGCGGATTCTAGTCTCTTAGACTCAATGACCACGACAGCCAAAGAGATGATGTCATTCCCAGAGGGAGTGGCAACTGACGCTCGAAGTCGACGGCACAATATTGGTGTAAACATCGCAGAAGAAGCTCTCTTGAACAGTCCTGACGCGGCTGCACTCGGCAGTGGTCCTACCGGGCAGATTGGAGACGGTTCCTTTTTATCAATCAAAAATTCGACATCTCCCCACAGCAGCTGCTTGGATGGCGGAGAGCCTAACCGTGACTTCAATCGTTGTCGTCAGGAGATCGTAACGGCCTGCTCAAAAGTAATGATGAGCATGATCCCCGAGATTGCCAACAAGGTAGCCGACATGCTTCTTGGTCAAAATCCAAGTATCGTGCGAGGGACACACCTTCAGGCTGAAAGCTCTGCTGATGTTGGTAGAAAGATCCACCCACCAAAGTCCCACAACGAGCAGCAGGGTTGCTCCCGTCAATCCAATATGATTTCTTTGGATCACCTCGACCGGAGCTCTTCGGACGATTCTCTACCTCTAAATGCGGCGCCATCTCAGAAGGTGCTCTCGACTATGGAAACCTCCTCAACCTTCGCTGCGGGCGGCTTCCCTCCTCACCACCCCACCATCTCGCTCCAAAGCGCCATCTGGGAAAGCCTGAGCAAGCAAAACGCCAAGTGATACAAGCAGTGCCTGTTTGTCATTTTGTAATGGATGACCTCGTGCAAATGACAATTCGCGAAGTGGAGGCAACATTCTGCTTGAAGTTCGCCATTGATTCGCATGCAAATATAACTGTTTTTTGAGATTGGTTAATTGGATCAAATCTGTAAGAACTCCCTAAATTTGTAAGGAACTTCCAGTGGCCCTTATGTCCATGCCCATCCGTTCGACCAGAGTATTCATTTCCAGATCCCAGTTTGTCATCGAGATGACTTTCCACCTGAAACTCCCGTCTAAACTTTTTTTTTTCTTTCTCACTACTTGGCAATGTGTCCCAATACACAGCTGGTTGTTGCCGTTTCTGGATTAAAGCCAAAACATAGTTGTTGTATGCCTAGTCTCTTGCAAAGGCAGCTCGCAATGGACTCGCATGCACACAGCGATCAATCGCTACGCTCGCAGCTCGACGTTTGTGCGCTGTGTGTGCGAGTCCACTGCTCTCTGTGGGCGTGTCCACAAATCATATCGAGCTGCCTTTGCAAAAGGCTAGTATATGCCTGGAAAAGTGTCGATTTTTGCTCTAAAACATACTCATTTATGCATATGAAATGTAGTAAATAACTTTATCAAGTGACGATTTCAGTTTGGTAATGACAGAAATGCGAAATATTGGCCAACAAACTTCACCGAAAGTGTGCCTAATAGTTCTATCATATTTGTAATACTACAATCTCAGAGCTTGATCGACTGTGGTTGGTACGTGATGTTTATTATTCGACTGCATCGACTAATCTTTCTTCCCTTTTTTGCAATTTAAATCATCAACATAATTATGGTTGAAAGTATGTAATATACATGCGATTTTTCATTGGTTGTTTTACATTTTTTTTTTAAATCAGCAATGAATATTGTTTCTGTAAATCTTGAGGGTATACCTGTTCTCTAAGGAATGTCAGATAGAAAATTTTGCTTTCGAGGTTTGGAAAGTTATCACCCGCGTTTGCCTTGAGTGGGGCAGTCCCAAGGTCTGGAGGATTGTTTACTTTTTTTCCCTTCTTCTTCCTTTCTTTTACGATAGCTTGAGGAGGATGCCGACGAGGTAGGGAATGGGGTATTGCTTTAGGAGGAAGAGGGTGTAAGAGGGGATCTCTGCTCAGAACCCTCGTCTCTTATTATTATTATTTCTCGATTATTTTCGCTTTTTTTTTGGGGGGGGGGGGTTAACATCCCAAAGATTTTATGTATGTGGGCTTAATACACTAATGTAATGTATGTATTATTGAATAGGTCTTACTTTATGTATAAGTCAATCAATACTCGTCAACGATTTCTATGATCACGTGATAGTGGACAATATTTGGTATTTCTACACAATGCTATTGAGTGATCAACAAACAATGTAGGGCTGATGGAATTGTGATTCACTAATGAAAGGATTCCATATTTAATGTTAGGTGTTGGGTGCAGGTGTGGAGGCTCAATGACTTTGCTGTTAGTGACCATAGGCATTTTTTTTTTTTTTTAAGTGCATGATCCAACCCGCATGGTGTAATAACTGATAACAGTTGTATTATATTATTCTCCTACCCCGCCCTTTCCCTCTTCTAAACAAAATATACTACCCCATCCTGTCTACCCCTCCCCCCTTCCCCCGTAGGTAGACATTCTGAGCTGCCACGTGTAAACAAGCAACAGGTTATAGTGGCTGTCCTTTGGCACAATTTGATTATTGTTTGCGTATAATCCAATCGTAATGTATACAAAAATCATATATATCCATGCATGTTAAGTATATTTATAATGTGCCGCTACACAATCAGCATTGCATATACGTTTTCCTCTTTTAATCACTGTAATCACATACACTGAATAATTGTCCAATAATTTATGTGGGTGTGTTTTTTTTTTTCTTCATTTTTAAAGCATCATGATAATTACATAATATTATAAGCTTAGATTTTGATTGTTATGGTCTTGATGTACCAGTATGTTTGAATGTTAGCGAACATGTATTTCTATCTTTTTTTATGTATGTCACAGCAATTCAGTCTTAGGACTGTGAGAGTGGAACAACTATGCGAATGAAATCAGTGTGTTCCTAATACTACTACTACTACTACCTTTACTAATCAATTTGATATCATATAATGATATCAGCTGTATTTGTATAATTGGTCAGCACGTGAGAAGGTGCTAATGATATATGAAGAGTTTGTTCGCAAAAACCGATAAGTCCATATTTGCCCAATGGAGATATTTGTGATTAAAGGTCAAGAAAAATAACGAGAATAATAAGAAAATATTTGCTTCTTTTGACCATAACTTCAAAAATGTACCTTTATATGTCGTGACCAATACGTCATTTAAACGGTATTCTTTTGTACTTTATGACAGAGACCGCACTTCAAAATCTTCAAAAATGGACTTATCGTTGTTTTTTTTTGCGAACAAACTCTTCATATATCGTGTGTATCATGAACTTGCCAGCAGGAGCGGGTGTGAGATTGTTTGTTTGATTGTTTTTGTTTGTTTGTTTGTTTGTTTTTCAAGGAGGTAATAAATCTCGATAAAATCGCTGGGTATGAAGTGTTCTTAATGATGTGCTTTCCACCAGTCACCATGAATGTGCTAGTCACCTAGCACCTATCAGGTCAATGGGGAGTTGGGATAAATCATTACACTGGAAAGGAAGGGGATATTATGAAATCATATGTTTTTATATATATATATATATATATATATATATATATATATATATATATATATATCATCAAAAATAAAACTTAAACCAAGGTCATGCTGTATCACCAACAGTTTATTTCGGCACAGAAATTTTCAAGCTATTCGCTTTTAATGTATCACTTGAGAAAGAGATTGACAGACTGATTAACACACACACACACACACACACACACTCACACAAAAGGGATAAATTACCAAGATTTGACATTTTGAAATTTCACATTTTTTCAGAAATATTTTCTTGACCAGTCCTTATGAATATTCAAATGAGTGAGTTGATTTGATGATGTCACATCCTCACAATTTCTCATGATATGTTATACATAAAATTCGGAAAAAAAAAATGTTTCAATTATGTTTAGCTAATCCAAGTAAAAACACTTTCCCATACCAAAATTTATATCAGCGTTATTATTATTATTTTTTTTTTTTGGGTGGTTTAATATCCTTACAGTTGAAATATGACAGTTTTGTCATTTATTTCTGTATAAATGGAATGAATGTGAGAGCACGACATCATCAATTTGATTATTTGAATTCGATTTTTGTCTTTTTTGTATAGTTCTGTAGGGGATATTTTTTCTTTTTTTTGGAAATTTATTCATTTTTTGGATGGATTTTAAAACAGCTCTTATCGGACTGTTTAAGATTTTGAAATCATTGTACAATGTAAACTGAAATCATTGTACATTGTACAATGTATTGTACAATGTAATGATTGTTACGTACTATTTTCTTTAAGGAATGATAAAACACTCCTGAAGTCAACCTTCATGATACATGTGGAGTGAGTTAATTCAACAATAATAGCAGAACGCACAAGGGGAAATTCGGGGGGAAATCGGATTATCTGTTCAAAAGTTAGGAATTTTTAAAATATCTGCACAGTTAATGCTGGATTAAGAGACTACTACAGTCTTTGATGTCACATGCGTAGAACAATATAAGAAAAAATTACAGAGAATTTCACAATATTTTGCTTTTTGAAAAAAGTGCACATTTCCTCGACTTGCCAGTGACGTATGTTAAGGGTAATATTATTCTCCCTGCCTTTTGTGAAAGAGGCAAGTCAAGCGTTTTCTTATTATGGAAGAAAAGTGAAAATACGTTGAGTTTTCTTTACATTATTTTTCTTCTATTCGCTGTACACATGTGACATCACCAGCTGTAATAGTTTTCTCATGAGCAGTGACTGAGCAGAAAATGAGCAAAAATCATTATAATTGTCCGATTTTCCACAAACTCTCACTAATGTATTCTACTAATAATTGCTGCATTCACTCAAACCTCATTTGTAAGAAGGTGGTCTTGTCCTTCACGACAAAAATATTGGAGTGCAGTCTCTGGTTCCTCTCTACAGTAGAGAAAGAAGGTACACTCATTATGATTACAATGTTACCATACACACTCTAAAAACACAAATGTTAAATTAGCATTTAAAAGGGCCGAGGAGTGACAACATTTTGAAAGTGTTGGTTTTCCTGCTAGATTCAACATTTAAAATGTTATTTTAAAAGTTGGATGCAACACTTCAAAAAATGCTGTCACTCCTCGGCCCTTTTAAATGTTGATTCAACATTTGCGTTTTTAGAGTGCAGTGTACCGAGTTTGTGTGTTGACTTGATACACTTAAAATCTAGCAAACATAGATAATCTATTTGATCATCTATTCCATTTACTTCTTATTTACTCATTTTTGTACACGTATTTCTTCAGTCTTCAATTATTCTACAGGCCTATATCATTAGTATGATTATTAGGTACCTATTAGGCCTATTATTATTGTTATTATCCTTAGTATCTTATTATTATTATTATTATTGTTATTATTATTATTATTATTATTACTATTATTATTATTATTATTATTATGATCATTATTATTAGTAGTAGTAGTAGTATTGTTATTATTACTATTATCATTATCATTATTGTTATTGCTATTTTTTTTCTTTTTTTTTTGTGGCTGTTTGCTCAGTGGTGCCCCACCGTTCACACTCTGATAGCTGGATTTCTTGACGTTTTCTTTATACTTCTCTGTTCAACTTTCGCATTACAACTTTTTATTGGATGCAAGAACATACTCTTAAAGGGGAAGGCTAGTAACTGATCAGTGGGAATCAGTGGAAATGCTGGAAGATGATTGTTCCAATCCTTATGGGATTCATTCAAGAGTTCATTGTATATCTATTGTTGTGTGAAAATGATTTGCTTCAGAATGGTCTCATATTCAAGTAATGTGCAGTTTAATGCTTCCAGGTTAGCGTCCCTGGTCAGTGACGGTGCATTAATCTGCACATTACTTGAATATGAGACCGTTTTGAAGCAAATCATTTTCACACAACAATAGATATACAATGAACTCTTGAATGAATCCCATAAGGATTGGAACAATCATCTCCCAGCATTTCCATTGATTCCCACTGATCAGTTACTAGCCTTCCCCTTTAATACTGTCTAATATTGCATGTACATTGTTTTGTGATTATGGATGATCCGATAAAACATAAAATAACAACATGAAAAGCGTCCTCTTCCCTGTGTTTTGACGGACACTCAGTCTGACATTGATCACTGGTACGGGAGGGGAAGCACGCCGGAAGATGGCGCAATCCCAGAATAGATCCCGCATTAGTTACGAAAATCAACACTGTCGGTGTAGTCGTAAATAAGAAGCATTCCTGTGATTATTTAAATATAAAAAAGAGAAAAAAGGAAAGTAACAAGGAAGTCACATGATATATCAGTCAACAGTGATTTATAGAACAGAACTTATCGTTGTTAATATTGCTAATTAGGCAATGTAGCGTATGTTCTGCATGAATCCTGTTCTCAGTGATTGATGTGCAAAAGTTAAGATATAAACGACTTTGAATAAGACTATGAAGTGGGAATTCCCCACACTATTCACTGACTGTGTGTTACAGTATGCTGCACAGAAATTGGTCAATCGTCTACCCTCCATTCCCTGTATTACACGTAGCTATACGCATTTACGACAAAATATTCACAGCTACTTAAAGTCAGCTGTCACTTGTACGGTGAGCTTGGCTCTATATAAATATCGACAGACGCAGGGTAGATTAAAATTTCTCCAGGGTGGTTCACTGTGAAGTCTTGTCCCCGAATCGGTGAGTTTGATAGAGTGTCATACCGTGTGTTTATGTACTATTGCCGATCAGCGGTTTACAATGTAGACTAGATCTAGTCTATTATAGCTCTTGCTGTGTTCTTTCAGTACGTAGAATATGGTAAATCATTATTTTAAATGAGACTGTGTAGAATAGCGGGTTTGATCTCTATATCTTTGTTTGAAGGCCTAACTGTGCCAAAGAATTCTGCATTATTACTAGGTCTAACGTTAGTTGGGCTACGAAACTTTAACGTAGTAAATTGCAATGCAGCGCAGTGAACAAGCAAAACAACGATACGCTGGATTCTGCTGTAAATTTACCCGGTATGCGGTATTTTGATAACGTGTAAGGACACTGTTGACACCAAGCGTGTTACTGTTGGCACGCCGTATTTTACCTACGGGTCAGTCGAGTCGCGGGCGCGGTGCACCGTAATGCTGTAGGCATGGCAACAAGCACAGTATACCATCGGATGTGAATGGTGTCAGAGCATAATTATCATTATCTCATACATGTACTACTGTTCACCTGTTTGTAATGTGTGCGTAATAAGTATGCAGATAATTCGACGTATACATCTCATCTGTACAATAATGACAAGCATTATATCATAGAGTGGGTACACAGCTACTTTGCGCGGGAAGACCTGCCAAAAATGGCAGGCCATGGGCTAACGGTGCTGATCATTGTGTACAATAACTTAGACGGTCTTAGTGAAATATTTTTGATGAAAGTGAGAAAAGTGTGCTTATTGAATTTCGGATATGAGGGTTACTGATAAATCTTACCTCTTTAAAAGAAATTGTTTGTATGACAATTTTCTCCTAAAAACAGAAAAAAAAAATGACAGTCGTAGCTCTTCTCTTTAAAGCGAGATCGAAATATTTCTAGGAATATTTGAGGTTGAATGACAGAATGGTAATGAAGGAATTAGATTTGTCGATCTATCCTGAAAGTTTGATAGAGACCTTGAAACCTTGATGAGATAATCCCTGAAGCAGCTCTTTGCGAACTAAACTGGGATGGGATGTGCTGTGACAGTAGGTGATGGTGCAGTCATAACATATTTACAAATAGATGTGCACACTAAAACCTCTGTTAGCACAGATTTACAGCAACATGGGACCCACAGGAGGTTTCAGCCCTCTGATCATGACAGGAAGGTTAGCCTCCTGGAAGGCAGTTTCTGTTGGGGCAGTAACTGCCATGGTTGGCAACTGGTTCCAGACTGCACTTTATAATCCATCTTTCTGATACCGACTTAAACATTAAAGGGCAAGTCCACCTTCATATACATAAGGATTGAGAGAATGCAGCAATATTGGTAGAACACATCAGTGAAAGTTTGAGGAAAATTGGACAATCCGTTCAAAAGTTACGAATATTTTAAGTATCTGCGCAGTCACTGCTGGAAGAGAAGACTACTACAGTGTGTGATGTCACATGCGTACAACTATATAAGGAATATAAAAAGAGAATTTCACAAAACTTTACTTTTTGAATAAAGTGTACATTTCTTCGACTTGCTACTGACATATGTTAAGGGAAATATTATTCCCATGCCTTCTGAAAGAGAGAAGTCGAGTCTTCTTTTGTTATGCGCGAAAAATGGAAATATGTTGAATTTTCTTTATTCTTTCTTTATATCGTTGTACTCATGTGACATCGCAAGCTATAGTAGTCTTTTCATCCAGCCGTGACTGAGCAGAAACTTCAAAAATTCATAACTTTTTAACGGATTGTCCAATTTTGCTCAAACTCTCATTGATGTATTCTACCTGGTACTAATATTGCTGCATTCACTCAACCCACGTAATGTCTATGAAGGTGAACTTGTCCTTTAAAGGGGAAGGCTAGTAACTGATCAGTGGGAATCAGTGGAAATGCTGGGAGATGATTGTTCCAATCCTTATGGGATTCATTCAAGAGTTCATTGTATATCTATTGTTGTGTGAAAATGATTTGCTTCAGAATGGTCTCATATTCAAGTAATGTGCAGTTTAATGCTTCCAGGTTAGCGTCCCTGGTCAGTGACGGTGCATTAATCTGCACATTACTTGAATATGAGACCGTTCTGAAGCAAATCATTTTCACACAACAATAGATATACAATGAACTCTTGAATGAATCCCACAAGAATTGGAACAATCATCTCCCAGCATTTCCACTGATTCCCACTGATCAGTTACCAGCCTTCCCCTTTAAGGTGAGTGAGTGATATTATTCTTAATCTCAATCCTTTGGATCTTCCTTTTTCTTGTATTTTTGTGCAGAGTTCAATATTTGATCTTTGCTGAGGGAGACCAGAGAGAAGAGCAGCGATGTTTGATGTAGAAGACGAACATGAAGAAGCCTGGATTGACATGAATGATGTGTCGCCTAGGAAACAGTCCTCTGTGACAGGTATGTGCGTGGTTGGTTATTGATTAGGGATGAACCAGAGGGCCCGGATGTCGCGGACACCCTTGCAGTGCCGTGTGCGTGTTGTTGTTGTTGTTGTTGTTATGTTTTTTTTGTTTTTTTTTGGTGTCTGTGTATGTAACTATTTGCGCCGATATCTCCATCATATCAAAATCAAGAACAGTAACTCGAGAAATGAATAAAATGTAGTGTAATTGATTAATTACCATCCTTAGTTAACTGACTGATTATTATTATTGTTATTATTTATTTATTTATTTGTTTGTTTATTTATCTATTCATTTAGTAATTGTATTTGGCGTGTGGGAACACTCTTCTCTCATACTTTTGGGGCAGATAAGGTCCAGTACATCATGATAATGAAAAAATCTGGTCAGTCCGGATGATGTGCCTTGTCAGTTGCACATAAGGCATGAGGGCGCTCCTATATATCCATACCAAAAACTCATATGGAGTAAAGGAGTAGACTCCCTTATACTTTATAAACACCAAAATGAATTATCTCACAAATAATCCTATACTTTTCAACAGAAAAAAAAAAACATTTTTGCAGATAATTCATATTTCATATTATGTAGTAAATAAACATCCGGTTGTGCAGAGTGTGGTGCTGTATGTTTTTGAATATGATAGGCTTCACTCCGTGCTAAACTATATGTTTTTTTTTTTTTTTTTTTTTTTTTTTTTTTTTTTTCTAATATAGGGCTATGTACTACCAAACTCGAACAATAAAAAATCAGAAATTTACAAATGGACTTTATTATATATTTTTTTAAATGTTTTGACAACCTATATCCCTCATCATTCCATTACTCAACACATGCAGTACCTTGGTACCAATTAGTCAAGTATGCTCAAGTTTCAGACACATCTAAGGGCCAGAAATTGAAGTGGCACCCTGATAAAATTAAAGAAAAACTGGAAACACCTTTGTAAACTCATGCACTATTACATACGTTGTGCCATTTTCATCTGTTTAACCTCTTGTGTGCCTCATTGATTTACTGCCCATAGGTATCCGTGTGTGAACTTTGAGCGCATTTGATTCATGGCACAAAAAGGGTTAATCGGCATAGTTTTGTCTGTATTGATGCAACATACTGGTAGACTGCTGTATCCAAATATTCTGCATCAGACACTCCATGTCTCAAATTAAAAAAAAAAATACATGTGTAGGACCTTATTTCAAACGAATTGATGTGTTATACCCAACACATCAAGACGAACATGGAATGGAATTAAAAAAACATTTGTATATATGATTTGTACACTGTGTAAGATTGTTTGGACTGTATACAAAGAGTGAGAGTGATCGTACATAATATAGCCATCCTCCAATTAACCACTGCCATCAATATCATTATTTTGTCACTGTCTCCCATTGAAACTGCATCTTGTTAACCCAATGAGGACAAGTCTTGAGTAGGCCTATATTTGGGCAGTGGTATAAGGGAAATGCATGTTGTAACAAAATAAGCCCGTCCTCAATGGCTTAAATGTGACCTAGTTGCTCTGTAACATTATGTTACGGCAACAGGACTTCCATGTGACAAATCCTTTGCTTTATCCACTTTCCCTCTCAGGGACAACATTTGACCGAACTGTCACCAGACCAGCACAGGGAGTTCGGCCCGAGCCAATGGACATGAGTGTCCTGAACACCGCCAAGGAAATGATACCAAATCCGCAAGGCGCCCCCTTGGAGCTGCGGATCTCAAGGGAAGACGCCACGTTCTGCAAGGTGTGCAAAGTTTCGCTGTCCGGGGAGGAACCAGCAAAGCAGCACTACGCCGGAAAAGCTCACCGCAAGGCGCTGCAGAGAATGTCTCTTGAAGGAGGCGGGCACCAAGGTGGACAAGGGTCAGACAATTTCCACTGCAGCATCTGCGATGTCAACTTCACAGGAGCTGCCAGCGCCAAACAGCACTACGAGGGCAAAAGCCACAAGAAGGCAGAAGCGATCACCAAGCGCAAGGAACCTCAGCAAGGCGGTGTTGCCAAAAGCTCCTCTGTAGAGACCAAACCCTTCTCCCTATTTTCAGGTCAAGGGGTGTTATCTGGGGGCTCTGGGTTACCAACGTCCAGAGGTTTGGATACCACTGGGCGCTTAAATTATTTCGCCTCCAATGGTTTTTCCATTGGGCGTGGCTCTCCAGCGAAGTCGAGGCAGGCGCCTTCTTATGTGGAGGCAGATTCTACTCTCCCAGATTCAACGACTGCCATCCCGGACAAGATGCCATTCAGAGAGGGCACGTTTGGTAAAGCTCGAAGCCAACCTCGCAGTATTGGTGCAGACATCGCTGAACACCCTCTCTTGAAGGGTGATGCTGCCGCAGTCGGTAGTGGTCTTAGTGGGCAGATTGGAAGTGATACCTTAGCAATCAAGAATTTGTCACCTCCCCCTAGCAGCCTCGTGGATGGCGGCAGCCCCACCCCTGACATTGATCGCTGTCATCAGGAGATCGTAACGGCCTGCACAAAAGTAATGATGAGTGTGATCCCGGAGATTGCCAACAAGGTAGCCGACATGCTCCTTAATCAAAATCCGAGTATCGTGCGTGCGTTGGTTCCATCAGGAGGCTCTTCTGAACCTGGTGGAGATACCAACTCCCTGCCGTCCCACAACGAGGAGCCAAGCTGCACCTCAGGTCAATCCAGTCTGATAGCCTTTGATCATGTCGACCGGAACTCCTCGGACGGTTCTGTGACTGTGGCTCTGGCATCCACGCAGGATGTCTTCACTACTACTGGATCTTCCTCAAGTCATTCTGCAGCTCATCCTCTTGTCTCCATGCAGTCTCTCTCCAAACCGCCAGGGATTTGGCCCGATAGCTCGTCGAGGCCAATCAGCAGTGTCGGTAGAGAGGACGAGACAAAAGTCGACAACCTGAGTGGAGGGCTGGATGCAGCGACGTTGAATGAAATATACGACTCTATGTGGAAGAGCCTGACGAAGCAAAAAGCCAAGTAATGATATATATCAGGCAATATTGTGTGGCAATTTGTGTAGTAGATGTCGCGTGCAAATAAGATTTCGAGATTGGCTGGTATGAATCAAATCAATTAGAACTCCTTTTCTTTTTGCAATGTTCTTTAAATGTCCTTTGTCGCTAAGTGTTGTCTATTGTCTCCTTCACGTTACTTGCTGGAGCGCTATACACCCACTTCGGCTTATCTGTACGAGCATATTAATACTGATTTCCTGCTCCCAGTTTGCAGGGGATCAGAATGTCGGTTAAGGACAAGGGGGGTAGGGATGTTATTGATTCTTCATGCTCCGTTTGATGAAGACAAAGTTCACTTTCATCTTAAAGCGAAATGAAACCCAACATTCAGGTCTGCATGTGGATTGAGTAACTGTAGCAATACAATGTATATAGTATTCTAACACATTAGCAAAGTTTTGAGGAAAATCAGACATTCGTTGAAAAAAGTTGTGAGTTTTGTGAAGTTTAGATTCCTCCATCGCTGGATGAAAGGACTACCATAGTTCGTGACACCATGTATGGGCAACGATGTAATACACATTGTAGAAATAAAATTCCACAACATATTTTCTTTTTGTATGAAAAAGTCCACTCTCACTCAACTTGTTAATGCCATTACTGTGTACGGGTAATATTCCACTTGGTATCTAAAATAGGTGAGTCAAGTGCTCTTTCAGAACTGCTAGACCGAAAAGTGAAAATAAGCTGAATTTCATCATATATCATTGTTGTCCATAAGTGATGTCACAAAATGCTGTAGTCCTCTCATCCAGCAATGGCGGAATCGAAACTTGAAAAACTCATAATTTCTCACCGGACTATCCGATTTTCCTCAAACATTGCTGATGTCTCCTAACCTTAGTAATACTGCTGCAGTCCCTCAATCCTCATTATACAATATTTTGATTTTGCTATCCTTTAATTGTACCCACTGAGTTGGAAGCAAGCAGAAAAGAAAATACAAACACGCAGTGCCGATACAAGAGGCAAAGACCGAAATAGATGCACTAATGCCTTTTATCACTGATTTTATTATGATTTAGATGTCAAAGATGCATTGCTATGACAAAAACCAAGTCGGTTTGAGCTTAACAGACGCTATATTCCGGCATGCTAGTTTGTAGATTTGGATGGAGCTATTCCTTTGATCGTCTATTTAGCTTGTAATTTATATGATAGTGATAATAGCAGGATTTATTCTATGTATTATGGTTATTGTCTTGCACAATGTGCAAATATGGCATGATTATGTGTTTATGATTATGCAAATAATTTACATGAAGTGTGAATAGTGGAATCGCTGTAAATTTCAGCAAAATTGGAAAATTGGACTGTTTGAGACTAGTTATTGCAGATCCAGTGTTATAGAAAAATAACATTCGACATTAATACTTTGTACTACAGAGAGAGAGAGAGAGGGGGTGGGGGTGGGGGAGGAAGGAGGCGAAGGAGAGGAAGATAGAGATAAATAGGTGTAATCTCATGATTGAGCTACATGTATAGCAGTGATGTCACTTATATTCAATCCTTTTTTGTAACACATTGCATTTTAAATACGCAGACTGAATTACTTAGTATAAATATATTATGGTATAGCAAAAACCATGGTTAGCTTTATACTTAAGCTTATCAATACTTCTTGCTCGTGTAAACAAAAATGTAGCATTATCGTTACTGTTTATGTGTGACTAATGTGTGTGTGTGTGTGTGTGTGCGCATGTGTATTTATATCACAATTTTAAGAGTTACCACTTCATCTCTAGATTGCATGAAATGAAGAGAGTAAACCAAACGAAAGGTTTGACGGAAGTTGCATCAAAGTCGGATATAAGATGAAGAATGATTGTGAAGTTACGTAAGTTTTGACGGAAGAGTGTTACATTGGTTGCAACCACCATGCAACTTAGATGGGGGTTATGACGTCTTCTTCTCACAAGTATGCCATCGATTTTGTTCACAAAGATCATGCATTTTGATGTTTTGGTAAAGATAAATTTAGCAATTTGCAATCCTTCATTCCAAACACTCACATTGCTCGACCTTCTCGGTGCACCGCAGTATTATTTAATTTTACGTGAGTTTTTTTATTTTTTCCTTTGGTGATGGTATAACGAGCAAACAAAACCAAAAACACACAACTTATTTTCGATAGACTTTTGTGCAGGTCGATGGGATACTTGTTAGAAGATGACGTCATTCTGTCATGTATTTTGCATGCGTAGTTGCAACCAATGTCATTGTTTCGGGAAAAAAAAAACGTGTGACAAAATTTTTGAAACATGTACTATATTCTGTTTTTCTGTCCAAAGCGAAAACCATCTGGATTTTGTTTGCTTTTTTTAATTTGTTTGTTTGCACGTGTTTGTTTGATTTTCGTTGTTGTATTCTCCACGGTTAAGTTGGACATGGGAGTCTGTGTTGTTATAAGACGTATTTCTTGTAGTTCTTTTACGTTAGAATCAGTGACACACAGCCTGCACATCCTTGCCTGCATCATTTAATTTGACGCTATAATAATTGACCTTGTAATCTCGCCGTATACATACATACGAAATAGCAAACTGTGCAATCTACGTTTTGTATGCACTTGCACGAAATTAAAGAGAATACGTGTATCTGTGTTTGCATACTGATACCCGACTCTGCCATCTGTTGTAAAATTAATACAGAATAAAATAAACCCTGCAATCTGTACATATTATTACGCTCGTGCGAAATCAAAGGGCACTTGATGTATGTGTTTGTACCAGTCTTTCTATTTATGGGGACAGTATGACGAATCAGAGTGAAATAAGAGAGAGAGAGAGAGAAAGAAACTGATCGATTTAAAAGAGAAAGGAGTGGAGAGAGATGGATCGATTAAAAGGAGAAAGAGAGAGAGAGAGAGAGAAAGATAATGGATATCGATAAAGACAGAGATGAGTGAATAAAAGTCATTGATTTTTAAGAGAGTGACAGACAGGCAGAAAACAGACAAACGGACAGAAGCACAGACAAGCAGACAGAATGCAGTCGTAATTATATGCTATTGGAAACATGTCTTCCCTTTCATGTTTATGATACAAGTACAAAGTACACTGTAATACAAACATGACAAAGAGGACGCTGTATAATGGATAATTGTGTATAGCTAAAGCAAGATAGATACATAAACATAGATGAATATTTGTGTATAAAATAAATATGCTGGCTGCATCCAGACAAATTCTTCTTCTTCTTTTTTTTTTCTGTAGTGTAATCAGAGATGTTTCGCCTTTGTTCAAAGAAGACATTCATCTTCCGTATGAGTGACCGCAATCAACTTGCTGATTATTCTGTCACTTTCGGGGAGGTCTAAGTTATGCAAGTCTTCAAAGAGTTCAAGTAGTTGTCGTAGTAATCATCATCCAAATGAATATATTTTTATGAATAAATAAATAACCAAAAAACTGACAAGTCAATCAATAATAGTAATAATAATCAATAATGATAAAAAAAAAGGTGCTCAGCAACTACTCCTGGGCCGAGGCTTGTGGCACAAATGTGTCAACGGTATTGGCCTCGACCACTTCCTGGGGTAATCTGTTCCAGTCTTTGATGGTTCTTGGTATTAAAGAATACTGAGTTCAATACAGTGATTTGCTGAATTTGACTTCAACTACTGCAGTAGTTTGCCTGATCCAGTGTAATTAATATATCGTGTCTGATTGCTCAACTGACATGGCAACAAGGAACGAGGAGATAGCTCTGCTTGGTAACCATAGAATTAAACTTAGTTATCGCTACGGAGATCGACATCGATATGGGAACTGCGGTAAAAACTAAGTTCTACAGTATTTGGAATCGAGTTTTCCAGTTTCTCGACACGTGCAACGATTATTGTTTTTAGTCACTGTTTTTAGACATTATACTGGTAATGATCGATTGATTGATTGATTGATTGAATGAGTGAACAAATGAACAAACGAATGAATGGAGAACAAAACTTGTACGGATATGTCTCACTGTTTGATTTGTATATGTGTATTACCCTTGGCTTCATTGTTATCTTCTCTATGAAAACGTGTTTTGTGTGTTTGTTCTCGGTTACACGTATATTATATACATGTACATTTATTATATTAGGCAACTTGCCTAAGAATTTATCACTGATGCCGTCACTATTTTCTATGTATAAACATTCTCCTCTCTCCTTCTCTCTCTCTCTCTCTTCCTCCTCTTTATTTGTTTCTTCTCCTTCACCACCACCACCACCACCACCACAATCATCATCTTTTTCAAGACGGTACAGCTGGTCAAAGAATTGTCGCGAAGATGGGTCGTTTTGAAACGATTTTATTCGTCCATCACGTTCTCAGCAATTTTATCATTGTATCATTTATAGACATGTGCAATCATGCACTTCAATCACAAAATAATGAAATAAATATTACGCTCTGGAAAAATTTTCCATTCCACTTTCCTTTCCCATTGGCAAACTGCTTCGACACATCGTTAACAACTTGGGCGGCTGCTACCATGGTAACTGGGAGGGTTAAAGGAGACCTTCGGATGATTTTCAGACTTTTAATGAACAACTATAAGTTGATTATACTGGGTACATACATGTAGTTTCGGAATTTATAGTGATTGGGATGAGGAACAAAAATGTTTTCAAATCTTTACAACAAATCACAATGAACAAGGATGATGACATGCATGGCTGCCTCACTATACGAATGCATGAGTAGGAGCTCAATGAAGCAGAACAAAAGAAAGCATGCATAAATTCTACACAGGTGCATGAGGTTGTTAAGTACGTGGTATTGTAATGGTATTACACTGTTACATTTCTGAAATATTATTATGTGAGGCTCTATGTCATCATCCCTGTTCAGTGTAATTTGTTCGGGTTTTTTTAGAGTATTGATTTCTTTGCTCAAGGATCACAATACATTTCACAAATCTATACATGAAGCTGTTGATTCATGTACTCCATGATGTGAAAACTATGAAAATCGTCTGGAATACCTCTTTAAGCCGATATCACATGGACCGTGGTGCATCAAACTCAGGATACTTCCCTATTACGCCATGCACGACACATAGTGTTGATGACCCTATAAAGACCTACTTGTGTTTACTTTTAGGTGGCACATACAATTAAATTTATACCACAAATCATTACAGTTATGGAGGAAAATCAGGAATGATACCAAATAAAATATTATGCAAAGTTCAAAATGATACATAGGCCTTAAAAAAAAAAAATGCGCAAACATGAACACATGCACATGAAGAAAACAACGTGGTTTACACTGTATAGACACAAGACCAACACTGCCGTATTCTAAAGTCATCGTCTTAAAGGAGACTCCAGATGATTTTCAGACTTTTACTATGAACAACTATAAATTGGTTATACCGGGTACAGAGTTTCAGAATTTATAGTGATTGGGATGAGGAAAAAGAATGTTTTCAAAATTTATAACAAATCACTATGAACAAGGATGAATGACAGCCTCACTAAAGGAATGCACAAGTTGGGGCTCAAGGAAGCAGAACAAAAGAAGAAGGCATGCATACATTATCCACAGGTGAACTTTCAATTTGGCAGTATTGTAATGGGAATTACACTGCTACATTTCTGAAATATGTGAGGCTCCTATGTCATCATCATTGTTCAGTGTAATTAGTTTTAAGTTTTTTCAAAGTATTTTTTCTCTGCTCAAGGACCACAATAGATTCCACAAATCTACACATGGAGCTGTTGATTTATGTATTATATCATGTGAAATTATGAAAATCGTCTGGAATGCCCCTTTAAAGTGAAGTCACGTTGGCTCTCGTTGTGATATTGATCTTTGGGGTTTCAAGACATAGGCCCTTTTCAGCTAGGAATCAAAACTACCCGCTCTGACACTCGCCAATCCGGGATACACTGGCAATAAACTTAAAACCAGGAAACAAAAAGTGATTTTCATCATTTCCCCCGACTCCATTACCAAAGGATTTTCGAAATACAGGAACAAAAAAAAAAAGGGTGATTGAAGATTTTTCTTTCTTTCTTCTTTTTGCCATGTATTGTTTGTGAGAAAAGAATATAAACTCACTGTCTAATGCTACATGTAACTGAAGAATCACATTTGACATTCTTGTAGACTGAAACGTAGACACAAATAATAAACGCAAACTGCAAATTGGGAAGGTTTCACAACAGACTTGATGATTTTTTTTCTCTCTCTCAATCTTTCTCTACTGAATCTGTTGGTAGGTTCGTGTTAAGATAGGGCACAAAACAAGCCTCATTACAAGATTTTTTTTTATTTCCTTTTTTTTTTTTTTTTTTTGGTGACGGAGATATATTATTGGAAAGGAGGGTAAAGAATGCACTAGTAACGCACAAACTGCTCCTTGACAGCCAGCGCCACTTTGCACAATGATAAGCTCAGTAGAATTTTTAATCACATTGTTTATTTAGCAACCAACCGATGAGATACATCAGAAACGCGATTGTCACCACGACGTTAGATTGCAACATTTTTTTCATAGTTGACAGTATGAAGCAAGCATTCTTAAATAAAACCAGGTACGGAGAGTTTCATCGCGAAAGGGGTTAAGTGTCGTTTTAAAACATTGTAAGGTAAGTCTGCCTTCAGGTATAGTAAAACAAAACCTCTCCAGACACGTGTAGCAAGAGAAGGAATATTCTTGAAGTTATGTCCAAAATAACCCGTATACACTTCCTCAAAATCTTAATTCCTTTTTCAACAGCTCTAACCGCAAAGAATTTTTATATCGACTGAAAAAAAAGGAATTAGCTCGTTTTGCGATGAAACTCTTCATATAAATTATAGCGTAAATTGTCTACAAAAAGATCTTGCAAGGAATGTAACAAAGAGTAATGGACGGACAAGCAAACAAACACAAACACAACTTGAAAAAAAAAAAATTACAGAATACATGGAAAATAGAATACACGCATAGTTACATACTGCACGCAAAACACACACATGTATACAGACCAAGGAATATTTTAGCAGCCAACGTCGGTTTTCAAGAATACGATTTAGCCCTAATGCACTATTCTTATACACAGAAACATAGAATGAAAATGATCCCGCTGCAGCAACATAAAAAGATTCTGACTCCTTTTACTTTGGTCTTCTTCTATTATCATTGTGCATTACATACAATGTACGGGCCTGCATATATCATCTTAAGTTTGACTCCCCTTCTATAAACATAAAAAGAAAGAGGGGGGGGGGGGCGTTATCACTCCCAGAAAACACAATCATTAACTTTCAATTTCAAAAACTAACATTTGTCCAATGAATTCTTTCCAATGCATTTCTTCAAATCATCAAGGTGACAAAATTCCCCGGGCTGGGTGCATAATACCGCATGATATGTCTTGCACATTAAAACTTAGTAAGCATGAACATACTTCATTTGGAGATGAACTAAAGAGGTTCACTTATGTGACAGATTTTGTTCAACCAACATCCTTCTGTTTCTAAGCCAAAAATATGAAAACTAATACATCATGTAATGATGATGATCATAATAATAATAATGATAATAACAACAATAATATAACCACTGAGGGACAACTGTTATTGTTTAACTGGGGGGGGGGGGGGGTCAAATTGCCCCCCTTGACATTTCGCGCCACGATTCCGCAACGCGCAAAGATTTTGCTGCGTCATTTCATGACTTTTTTCATTGAAGTCTCCTGCATATTTTGAGACCAAATTTGCGACATCCAGATCCACCGTTCTGAAGTTACATGTTTTGCATATGAATGTCAACTCACAAACAGCTTAAATTCATGACATCGTGTGCACATCCAATGCATTTTTTGTTTAAATTGATATAAATTAGATTATTTCAACATTTAATCATACAACTTGATCAATTCTAATGTAGATAAGCTTGAAAAAGTCCCTGCAACAAATTTTGGCAAAAAAAAAAGAAAGAAAGCAAAAGGTCGAAAAATCAATAAAATACACAAGATGTTCACAAAACAATAAAAAACCAAAAGAAATTGATTTTGATTGTGCTATTTTTTTTTTCAAGGAAATTGTTTGATATGTCTTGAGGAATTCTGACACAAAACTTTAGCAATCCTTCAGCCTTTTTAATACAGGTCAAACTATGATTTCATGCATAAATTTGCATAATTAATTTACTAAAAATAGAAAGTCAATATTTTTCTGTTCTATGACCATAAAATCTTGTAGATGACATCGGGTCTATCTTCAGGCAAAATTTTGCGGCGATCGCGCGATCGGCGGCCGAGATCTGAAGGGGGGGGGGGGCAAATTGACCCTCCCCCCAGTAAAAACTTGGTCTCAAATAGCCCAGTTAAAATAGGGTTAACCTTGTGGTTCCTGGATCAAATCCCCTTTTAGCTGCAGCTGTGTGCCATTGGTCAAGGCACTTTGTCCATCTGCCTAAAGTCCTTCAGAGGGAACTTAACACCATCATAACATTGCAACATGCTTATGTGTATTTGATCACTTCCTTACCTGATACACCAAGAAAATGAATGAATAAATAAAAAAGAAACATTAAAAGAATAAAGAAATATATCCAAAGACAAACTTCAGCAGAACAGGGTGAAGTTGAATAAATCTAAGTTGTCATTTAATTTTGGATGATTATATGATAAATTTGTAACAGAAATCAACCAAAACAGATGTTTTTTTCTCCCCCCCCCCCAGAAAAAAAAAAAAAAAAAATCTGCAGAGAAATTCAACCTGCCATTTCAACGGAATGCAATTATTAATCATTTGTTGCTAATACAACAGCAAAAATTATAATTCAATTTTGCTTCAATGGGATGGCATGCATTTGTCACGATGCCAACGAATTCACAGTCTTTTGAAATGTACAAACTGTGTGTTACTTTGTCTTCTCTAGGGGAAAAATGAAAAGAAAAGAAGAAAGGTATCTGTACATCCACAAATTCTGAATACATTTTCTATATTGACAGTGACAATGCATATTACACCTATCAAGGGTGAATGGGGACATAGGTCCATTAATTAATTTGCATAATACATGCACATGAAATTACTGTATTAACAAATTGACCTGGTCTAACACCTCTGAAGCTCCTTCAAACCTTGAATACACATGACATAGTTTATGACAATTTAAGAGTAAATGGGATTATCTGGCCAGTCAATGATGAGCCATGTAATGTTATGCACAACATATTGATATTGCCAATAATCTCTTCTGCCAAATGGGAATATGAATTTGAGATCTGTGGCACACCTACTGGTAAAGTCAATGATGGTTTTCCTGGTAACATGAAGCAATAATGCCTGCCTCAAGTGTCACTACTATCACAGGTATACATCAATAACAAAATGTGACCATGGAAAGCAAAACTTTTCATCGAGGCATTCATTTGAATCAAGGAATATAAGACAATCCTTTCAGACGCTGCATATTAACACATGTACAATAAATGGTGTTATCATTTAGTCTTCAAAAAGGGAGCTACCTCGGTATATTTTTACCAGAATTAAATCAATGAAAATACACAGCAGAGGTGGAGTACTTGTAGGCCCTTCTGGTTTCTTATCCAACACTTACATTCGTACCATCCCCACTGTCTCCCCTCCCCCCCCCCCCCCAACACACACACATACATACACAGACACTTCTGAGGTACACTGATGTAATGTGAGATGGGTGTAACTAGGTCCTGTGTTGTACACTGTACATATCACAGTGTAAACATGTGGAAAGCTGGAGTTGCAGTTAACCCATTCAAGACGGACTGATTTTGCTGCAGCACGCATTTCCCATAGACACTTGCCCAAATATACTCTGGACTCGTCCGCAACGGGGTACTAGTAATATCCCTACTGGACTGTCACACTTGAATCTGGAAAACTTTCAGTTGTTGTCTTTTGTCTGTCAGTTTGTTTTGGTTTGTTTTGGTTTGTTTGTTTGTTTGTTTTTTGTCCATAATATCAGCAGCCACCTGACGTAAGCCTGATACCTTCCTCAGGGCTGTAAAAATGCATCTAACATTAAAGATAACACAGAGTAGTAAACACAATATATCCGGATTCACTCTTTGAGACTCAGGTACATGTAGATTTCAAACATGTGTAACCCTCCCCCCCCCCCCCCCCCCCAAAAAAAAAAAAAAAAAAAAAAATGCAAGCTAGTAAACTCAGTCCATTATTCTCATGCCTTCGCTCATAACATATGGCCATATCATGTTCCACTGATTGGGCAACTGAAGAGAAGACATGAACTACATTCACTTTGGAGGAAAACTGAATACTAGAGCTGCTTCAAAACTGCTTCAAAAAATAATGCCCTGGCCTCCAACCTGTATTGACCCGAATTGGTAACAATGTATCCCATTCCTTTCAGGCTTCAGGGGATTAGCACATGGGAGGAGGTTACTACAGGTACTTAGAGAACCAGTCTCCAGCTCAGCAAAAACACAAACTAGCTTCAGTAAGAAATGCATGTAGCCCAACAAGTACATACAAGTGTCAAAGTGAACTTCACGCACATCTTGATCACAGGCAGCCCATCCCTCATAGAAAGGATTTTATGTTTCTTAGCCTTTGTTTTTTGGCAGATATTTGTGAAGTCATACAGCCACCTACACGTACACTGTATAAACAGGGTCTATTCTGTTCTTTGGGTAAGGATTTCGCAATCGTCCAAAACCAAAATAGTTTGAGCTGCAAGGCGATGTGGGCAAAGAGAGAGGGTGGGTTGATGGACATTTCAACCATAGAAATGACTCATATCAATGTCTGGCTGACTTTTCCTCTTCAAGTACCGCTTCCAAGTGGAACGGCGCAATGTTACATATTATGTATCATGGACAATAATAAATTACGCAGAAAGGAAAGACTCTTCATTGCAAGTATGTATAAATAGGCGATATCAACATTCATCACAAAAGAATGTTTCATCGCAGAAATTACAGGACGACAGCTTGGCTGCAGTATGTAAGCTCACGGGTGAAGTTTAGACCAACACGAGTAAAAGAAACGACCAATCAAAGTAAACAACTGTACCTCGTCACAAGTCTATTGGTGGATTTGTATGTAAAGATCAATGATGACATTAATACATGTATGCACACAGAACATCAAAAAGGAAATGAAAAAGGGAAAATTAAATAAGTTGGCCATCTTGCTACGGAATAATCCTTTTGTCTATCACACAACACTCATTATATACACAGCATAATTATTATCGTTCTTCCGTTATATACAATATGATCATGTCTTTGTACAAGGTTGAATATAAAAATGAACACTTACCTATTAAAGTAGTGTACACAGTACAGAATGGTATACATAACAATTTTACAGGTATATTCACTCGACAAAGTTATAAGACCACTGGTGACTTCTGTGAGGATTATTACATAAGGTTCTCTGGCATTTTCTCATCGGCATCAATAGAGGGAGGTATGCAGTCCAAAATGGCTATCCATACATCGAAACAAGAAAAAGAAATCTGCTACACTAGGTGTTATTTTGCAGCAGCCTTGCAAGTTCACCAAAAAATGGGAGACAATAAAAAAACGAGAAACAAAGAAAAGACAATCACCCTGACACACAGATTTCTCTTCCTCTGCCTTTATGAGTGTAAGAAGTATCGCTCAGTCCCACATACTCAGAACCACGTCAGTACATGAATGCGATTCACCATAATGACAGACTGGCTACAGACTTATCAGCAGAGTTACAGACTTACAGACTACAGAGTTGCCTACAGCGTGAAAAAGCGCAGAGCAGAGATGAAGAATACCGCCCTCACTGCTCTGAAGTGACAGGATGTCTTTTTAACTTTATTCCAAGAATAAAGTCATTCCTCGCCGACGTCACTATGATGATCACAAGAAAGCTTAACTCTTTATGTGCCACAGTGTATACCACCTGTGTCCCACATCCTTCTCAGACAGCAACACATGAGCACTTTGGGAAAATATTCTGTTTCGCAAAGCCATGCAACTTTATAGAAACTTATGCTAGAAATGCATTACAGCCAAGTTGTGGATAAAATTGCAAGCTTGGCTGCAATGTAAATTTTATCACAATCGGTGAATTCTACAGCTATGACACTTTCAACATACTGTAAGCATGTTGCAATTTATCAATCAGTTTGTGCGCAGTTGTGCGATTGAGAAAACTATGCAAAGTTGGCAAGTTGTTGACTGAGTCAGCTGTGCGAACCTGACACACACAGAATTTAACCTTGAATAGTAAGGACAACCAGCATTTGATGACATAGGGCCTAAATGGTATCCCGGGGTACCAAACAAAAATCAGCCATTTAGTTGAATTATTTATTTTTTAAAAAAGGTTGTACCATGGGTGCCAAAAAGAGGAAACTATTTTGGTGCTGGAGCTATCGCGCGCTAGCTACTGCACTGCACTGCACTAAAGCACACGCTAGTGGTATCACAGCGTGCCATGCATGCATAGTATAACATGCAGGGGCATGGTAATGACTATGTACACGCACACACAGTGCGTGCATTTTTCTCTGGCTGTCCTCAAGTGGACGTGAGGTGGCGCTACACAACGCGGTAACCCGAGGTACTACGGTATCCCGGGGTAACGTGTGATGCATCATTTGCTCAATGTCTGTACTTTTCCTTAAGAAAAAAAAAAAAAAAAAAAAAAAAAATCCTTTCCAGTTCCTTAGATAAAGTTTTGACATGCATGCAAGGAACCAAATCAAGCAGAAAAATAATTTAGCAAGAAGTCAACACCACTGTCTTGAGAGTAGATTAATTTGGGAAACATGAGAGCTACTGCGATGATCCAGTAAATATCATGCAATAACAAAACACAAAACAAAACTAAGAAAAGTCAATCAACTCATACATTCTGAATCTCAACACTGATGGAATAAGATATGCCAATATTGATATGATAGTAGACAACGCATGCTGTAAAGATAATGGTGTAACCACTGTCGCCACGCAAATCAGCGATGATGCCATAAAAAAAAGAGTATGTAATCATATTGGGAGGGCGCCATACAAGCATCCTCATCGAATTGAAATATTTTACAAGAGATAAAAAAAGCAAAAACAATACAAACAACTGAGGCCATGGTTACACCTGCAGAGCCATTACCACTCACGTCATATGCAACAATATGCATTGAGAATGTCGACAAGACTACCACTTTGCCGTTTTATTTGCTGTAAATTGTATCATTCACTATCTTTCTCATCAAATACACAAAAGCTGTGTTCATGTAATAATCAGCGTTTTTAGCAGTGCCTGACAAAGGAAAAAGATCCCCTCCAAAAAAAAAAAAGAAATTGAAATATGTGGGGAACTATGGCACTCATGTAAGCAATTAAGTATTAATGAAGTGGAACATGTTTGACAATCTTCTTTATATTTTCGAATACTTTGAATACTTTTTGAATATTTTTGGAATATTTTTATTTTTTTGAATATTTTTGAATATTTTTGAATATTTTTGAATATTTTTTGAATATTTTTGAATATTTTTGAATATTCTTAAACTTTCTGAATGTCTGTAGAAGGGAAGCGGTGGGTGTGGTCTGCAAGAAATCTCACTTAGTCCTTTCTGTACCAGGGACTGTGGACAGTGTGTACAATGCTATGAGGTTTTCTGAATCAATCAGCACTCAAAACACATAAAGGGTTGAAGATTGGATTGATGAGAGGACACAGACAATGTGCAGCTACCTCTCTGTGAAGATGCAGGTTTGGCTTTAGGACACAAAAACCAAAGATTTCTACAGAAAGCATCTGGATAGCTCATAGCCCCACTCATGCTGTACACACAACAGTGAAGCCTGCCACAGCTCCATCTCACCAGGCAAATTCTGTGGGGATTTGCCCCTCAATTTCAAGCAGAGACTGCCACCAAGATCATGTGATGTCGTGAGCTTCATACACAAACGCATGGATGATGCACATGGTAAGATGGTGGCGCAGTGGCTTCAATGTGATTGGCCGATTGGCCGAGCTATCCAGATAACTCCTTTAGAGAGAAGTGCCCAAAACTGATTGAAAAGATTTAAATAGAAAGATATCGCTGCTCGTCCCACAATCCGTTTCAATACAGTTTCTCATGAGAAGATTTTTCGCTTGCCGCACGAACAGGCGCCCATAACATCACAGCGAAGAGCTACTATCGTCGGCGAAGAGCAACTATCGTAGAAGAAGAAGAAGACACCATCGGCATGAGGTCCTATTTGGGAATGAGGCCCCGAGCCTGGGGGTACAGCTGTGAGTTCAGACTGGCCTTACTGACAGATTTATGCCTGGAGTGTGGGGACAAACAAAATACAGACAAATCATTTTTGTATGAGGACCATTCAAGATCAAGCAGACCAGAGCATATAAGTATGTAGGTGAACAAGCACATCAGATTTTCATATGATTTTAACGCTATTGCTAATCTGTAAATCTGACCCTTGCATCATGTTATGGAAACAAATCAATAAACACAGTAAAACAATTCTTTCTGTAAGAAAAGTGAAAGTAAGTAGCTAAACAACACTACACCATCATCTCATTGTTTCATGACCAACAGCACACTAATAGATGGCTATACATAATTATATGGCATGGGTATTAATAGTTTCTTGAACACTTTCTCCAAGTAGGAAACCTGGCAATAGTAATATAGTAGTATTTGTAATAGCAGCTGCAGTAATAGTGTTATAGAAGAAGTAGTAGAAGCAGCAGCAGTATGTACGTAGTTCCGTAGTAGTTGTAACAGTAGTAGTACTAGTAGCAGTAGTACGTAGTTACATAGAAGTGGTACGTCAATAAGTAGTACTAAACAGAGTAGTAATAGTAGTTAGTAGTAGTAGTAGTAGTAGTAGTAGTAATAGTAGTAGTAGTAGTAGTAGTAGTAGTAGTAGTAGTAGTAGTAGTAGTAGTAGTAGTAGTAGGAGTTGTACTGAAGAATGTAGTAGTAGTAGTAGTAGTAGTAGTAGTAGTAGTACTAGTAGTACTGAGGGTACTAGTTACGGTAGGAGCAGTAGCAGCTGACATACGACATAGCAAGTGTAATAATGATGATAGCAGCAGTAACAGAAGTCCTGTTTATTCAAATCAATTAATTCTTTCATTGAGTTGTTTTTCTTAAACTGATCCACAAATTCAGTTGCAAGAAGAAAAACTCGATGAAAGAATCCATTAATTTTAATGATTACGGCGTATCCCTGTGTGTACTATCAGGATTAAAACCAGCACTGGCTATTAGGCGGAAGCTTGGTGGCCTAGTGGATATGACGCCCTGCTGATGCTCAGGAGGTCGTTGGTTCAAATCCAGCCAGCGTATGTATGCCAATATCTTTTTATAATGGCCACTTACTAAAACAATGATTAATTGGTGCCTAAATGAATTTACATCAATGTATGGCGATTTGTTCATCAGTTGCATGAAGTCCTATTTGTATTACATTTGAAGAACAAGTGTCAGAAAAATGAGCGATTCTTCTAAGAGTTCAAGTACTACCACTACTTGTTCCCTTACTAAACACACAGCTAACTGATTCTACTTACTTTGATTTGACTTTGTCCTTCTTAAGTTTTGTCTTTGCCTTGAAAACTTCAGGTCTGGAAGAAACACAAGACAGAGAAGAAAAAAAAAAAGAAATACATCACATTTTATTCACAACATTGAACTGGTGTGTTCAATAAATAAAAGTTTCCATACAGCTGTATTTTTTTTACATCATATTTCTCATTTTTTAATGACATTCACCTTCAAAAAAAAAAAACAGTAGTAAAGCACGAACTAATACATACTTCCCAAACCCTTTAAAATAGTTCTCGAATTGTTAGCAATACTTGTGAATGAAGTAAATGGAGTCATGCATAACTCTACATTTTATTGTATACATGTAAGTGGGTGCCAAACATTTCTAACACCTTGAATGGATCACATTACGTGAACTCTCTGCTGATTACAAATGACACTCTTATACATTGCCAATGAAATAGCCTCTATTACTTGTCCTATCAATTTCACTACCACATTTTAAACTAACCCTGCAGTAAAAACAGACTTTCAAATTAATAATATCATTTTTTAGTGTTGTGAACTGACATTATGCCTTTCATCATTGGTCTCTTGTCTTTTGTTTCTGCTAATTTCCAATAAGCCAGACATAAATCTGCTGTGCCTTTAATCAATTTGTGCAATTAATAAAACAACAAGATACAAAAACTCACTGCACTTCCAGATCCAGGTCGTCTTCATCCTGTAGTGCAGCGTCCAGTGCGGCTTGGACCCGTGGGGCCACTGTGGGTCCCTCGTAGTCCCGGGTGGTCCTATTGGGCATGTCCAGGTCCACAGACAGGATGTTCTCAGCCTATCAGTAGGAACAGGATCCAGCAACGCATTGATTTTACGTTGAAAATGACATGCAGAACATTGGCCCACCAGGTAAATACATATAAATGTTAAACATTTATTTTTGTAATGATAACTCTAAAAAGACTGGGCTATTTTGATGCCTCGTAGGACTGGGGGGGGGGGGGGGGGCTCATTGGGCCCCCCTAAGATCTTGGCTGTTGACCGCGCGATCGCAAGGAAAATTGGCACGCGCGTCACCCACAAGGAAATCTACAAAACTGAATAGGTGATTATATCACAAATATTCAAATTCATTTTTAATCAATTAATTATGCTAATTTATGTACAAATTAAAAAAATGGCTGTAAATCTGTTTTTGACTTTTTGTTTTTTATTGTTTTTTTTCGATGGAAATCATTGGCGACACTATTTCGATCATAAAGAACATGAAATTAATCGATTTTCATCAGTAAAAGTAAAAATAATGATACATTTACGAATTTTGGTCAGAAACAGAATTTGCATTGGATTTGTACACGAAATTGCATTTTTGAGCAATTTCAGGTCTGACATGCACTTACAATATATTGCGTAATTTCAGAACTGCATACCCGGGCGCCGTGAATTTGGTCTCAAAAGTTGCGCAAGACTTAAAAGAAAAAAAGTCATGAGACGTCGTGGGGCAAGATTTTTATGTTCCAGAATTATCGCAAAAAAAGTTCGAGGGGGGGGGGGGCCCAAAAAGCCCCCCCAGTCTTTTTATGGCTAAGTTCAAATTGAATGTCACAATATAAAACATGTACCCCAATGTATTAAGGGGGATGGCTAGTAATTGATCAGTGGGAAACAGTGGAAATGCTGGGGGATGATTGTTCCAATTCTTGTGGGATTCTTTTAAGAGTACATTATGTATCTATTGTTGTGTGAAAATTATTTGCCTCAAAATGGTCTCATTTTCAAGTAATGTGCAGTTTAATGGTTCCAGGCTAGCATGCCTGTACAGTGACGGGAAGATTAAACTGCACATTACTTGAATATGAGACCTTTCTGAGGCAAATAATTTTCACACAACAATAGATACATAATGTACTCTTAAATGAATCCCACAAGAATTGGAACAATCATCCCCCAGCATCCCACTGATTCCCACTGATCAGTTACTAGCCATCCCCTTTAAGGTCTAATTTAGACCACAAAATTGCTCCACATTTACATAATCATGGAGACATAACTAACATAGTCCATATGATCTTAAAACAGTCAAAATTTGTGCTTATTATTGGCAATAGTTTTGTATTGACCTCGGGATGGCAAGAAAAAAAAAGTAGACCAAAAAAAAAATGAACACCAAACAAAAAAACCCAACAACAACAACAACAAGTGACATGTCACCATGCATGTCGATTCTACATTTCCTGCATTTGCCCGGAAAATATTGTTAATAAAACGCATTCTGTGATGAAAAAAAAATGACCCTCAACCAACAGCTATATACACAGACCTTGTATCGTGGGTTGCCCCCCATCTGAGCCGCCATCTTGGCATAGTCAGCTATAGGTCTCCTGTTCCCAACGGCAGACACCGGTCTCTTGGCCATTTGCTGGGGACTGCGTACAAACAAGCAGAAACAAAACCAAACCAAACAATTACAACCATGGAAGCAATGAACTCGCCTAACTTCTTTCAATATGGTTTCCAGGTTTTCTCAAACATCCTCTTTCATTTTGCCTTGTTGTTCAGAATAGGCACAAGCAAAGACAAACTTCTGACCACCTCATTGAAGAACAATTACAATTATTGGGTGCACGAAACTTGATTGTCAACAGCACAAAGCAGCTACAAGCATTTGATTTTCAAGTACTGTACGTGCCGAATATTTTGCGGCTTATTTTCACAAATTTCGAGAGTAAAGCGCTATTCGCGAAATTAAACACACACAAAAATACTCACTCTGCTCCCGCTATGAAAGTAACTTACGCGTATACAATTTTCCGTTCAGTACAGGACAATTTAACACTCGAGAAATCGTTGGGACGTCTGAAATCGCTAAATTTTAGACTCGCTAAATATATGGCATATACATTAATCAGATTACAGGGATTCCTCCATCCATTCCGTACTGAATATGAGTGTACATAGTACAGTATTTCGGAGGGGGGGGGGGGGGTGGACCTTACCCTTCTGCCTTAGCTAGAGGTGTGAGAAGCCACTCCTCCGTCTCCTCGTCAAACACCGCTCGAGTGGTAATTTTCGTCTTCTCTTCTGGCGGGATGAAATTGTCTGCAATAAGTTTCCTGGTGAAAATGAGATAAAAAAGGCATGATAAAAAACAAAATACAGATGAAGTCTTACTTCAAAGACTTTCAATGAGAAATTAACATTCTTGTAAAATGTACTTTTTTTATTCAATCTTTTAATACCATTTTTATATATCATTTTCTCTTGACATCAGGTTCTCTGGGTAAAGGGGACTCTTAATAAATGGAGCTCACCCCATTTTACATGTCCTCCAGAGGTTTTCCGGAATTGTCAGGGTAAATGGGACTGTAGACAGTGTATGAGACTCACTTGAGTTTCTCAGGGTAAATGGGACTGTAGACAGGGTATGAGACTCACTTGAATTTCTCAGGGTAAATGGGACTGTAGACAGGGTATGAGACTCACTTGAGTTTCTCAGGGTAAATGGGACTGTAGACAGGGTATGAGACTCACTTGAATTTCTCAGGGTAAATGGGACTGTAGACAGGGTATGAGACTCACTTGAGTTTCTCAGGGTAAATGGGACTGTAGACAGGGTATGAGACTCACTTGAGTTTCTCAGGGTAAATGGGACTGTAGACAGGGTATGAGACTCACTTGAGTTTCTCATGGTAAATGGGACTGTAGACAGGGTGTGAGACTCACTTGAGTTTGAGCTCTCGAATGAGTTCGTTCTGAGTCTGCTCTAAATCCTGCCTCTCCCTGGCATGCTCATCCTGCAAGTCTTGGATGTCACTCTTGTAGGCTTGAAGCTTGGCAAACAACTGCACAGGGATTAGAAGAGATGCATACAATATCAAAAGGGATTGACTTCATGAATGGATGGACCCATGGATCGATGGATTGAGTTTAATGGATGTATGGATACATTGCGAAGGAATAGATGAACAAATAGATATGTGATGTGGCAAGATAGACATATAGGCCCGAATTCATGAAGGTGGTACAAATGAAACCATGGTTTAAACCATGGACAAAAACCATGGAGCGCCAAGTGTCGCATGGAATATTTCGTTACAAAATCAATCATTTAGTCGATGAAATGATTATTTTGTAACGAAATGACAACATTTTGTAAATAAATGAACATTTCCTGCACAAAATGATAATTTCGTTAACGAAACGGTCATTTTGTCGACGAAATGACCAATTTCGTAAGGAAATATTCCGTGCGACACTTGGCGCTCCATAGTTTTTGTCCATGGTTTAAACCATGGTTTCATTTGTACCACCTTCGTGAATTTGGGCCTAAGAGCTGTTTAGCATGGGAGACTCTGAGAAATAGACTGTTGTGTACATTGATAGATAGATACTTGGTAGAAAGATAGATAGATACATTTGTAGATAGTTAGATAATAGATAGATAGTTAGAAAGATATATAGTTAGATAAAAAGATAGACAGAGAGACAGATTAATGGATAAATTGAAAGTGCAATATCTCTATGTGGTTAAACAGAGGAATAGATAGAAGGGATAGAAATAAGAGCAGGCATGGACTGATAGATCGTTGGATGGATGGATGAAATTTAACCCGTTCCTTCCGCAATTCTCTGAGTGCCTTTAATGCCCCCAAACGAGATTCTTTTCGCCCATCGACAGAGAGGCACACAGTCAAGCGGTTCATTGTGTCCCCCTTTCTACGGTCAACTACATGTGCCCGTGAACAATGGAAATATCGATCGGGTGCGAGGTATGAATAGAGCATGCGCTGATGAACTCTCAGAATCTTTTGTTCTACAAAAAAACCAGGTACCTGAATGAGGTGACTGGGGTCAGCGAACCCGCATTTCCAACTGATCTCAGCCTTGATCTTTATGTACATGTTCGTAAGAGTTTACAGCAGAACAAGCAAAAAACTAAATCAGGAAAAGGTACATAATACGGTAAAACCCCCCTTTTTTGAAACAGCAATAGAACAAATCCTGATAGAATAAACTCTGATCTTTTTATCAAACCCACTTTTCTGAGCATTTTAACACAAAGAAACATGAATTTAGGCCACTGAAGCAGGCACCCTTGTCTTCATTTTGGGAACCTGGTAAACCAGGTTCCCGTATATCAGTTGGTCCCACGGGAACCTGGTAAACCAGGTTCCCGTAAGGAACGCGTTAATGAACTGATGGACAGATTGAGAAATTGCAGCAGATATAGACACGAGGGGATTTCTATCTCGGGAGAGATTGAAAAATAGACGGAGGATGGGTACATCAATTGGGGGGCTTCCATTTCAGATGGAAAGATGGGCCATCAGTGTGGCTGTATATTGTAAACAAAATCATAATTTAGACAAATAGGGACTTGGCAGCCCTAGTAGTGTGGCACTGGAAATGTTCATAGGGTGGATCAATTTGCATTTTATAGTGCATCATTAACCTTGTGCAAAAATCACACTCCCATAAAGTTTTTGCTTGATATGTAAATGCTACATGTACTTTACAATTTAAATCTGCAAAATAAAACACACACAGAATTCCATGTTACCATATCGGGAGCAAAACATGACTTGTGCAAAAATGTCCTTTTTAGCAGTGGTTGTTTGCAGTCAACATTTATAAGTCACTGACTTAACTTGGCTTTGACCAATCTTTTTCGACCTGGTACCTTTCTAATGCTCAAATTTCTGCATTTGTACAACTTAGCAAACTTTCCTTTATTCTCAATGGGTATAGAACTAAACTTTGTTAGTTTTATGGTTCTCAATTCCCTTGCCTTTTTAACACATGGGAGGAGGGGGGGGGGGGGATTAGCTAATCTTTATCGACGTGATACCTTTCTAATGCTCAAGGGGTACATCACTGACCTTCTTCAGTTTCTTGGTCTTGACTTCCACCTCCTGCTGGAGGGAGCTGTACGTCTCCTGGAGCTCCTCCGTGTTCTCATCCTTCTCCTTCAGCTTCATCTCCATCTCACGCTCTTGTTTCTATGGCAACGGCAGGGAAGAACAGATAGAACATCATCTCCATGATCATCCTGTCCTCATTCACAGTAAACTTTCATCACACACACACACACACACACAGCGTGTACATGCTACTTCTGAAGATTGCAATTTAGATGTTGCCTCTCTTCATTTGTTATCTCAAGCTCCTGTTCTGGGAACACAGAACACAATAGATTGAGCATGTATCTTCCATAATCAATGCAATTATTCACAAACACTTCAAATTTCCAACGTGAAGTTTTTCTATTCATGACGCCCTGCATTCTGAACTCTATCTCAGGATCTTCACTTTCTACGCAACTCGAGATTACACATCATCACACGCTGCCCTTTGTCCACATACAAAGTATTGTACATTATGTGCATAAAGTCAATACTATTGGAGTATAACATTACCTTTAAGTTAACCCGTTGAGGACGAGTCCCGAGTATACTCGGGCAAGTGTCTATGGGAAATGCGTGTTGTAGCAAAATCAAACCGTCCTCAACGGGTTAATAATTATATTATGTTGCTAATCACATCAATAACATAATAGAAACACCTGTGTCAATGACTCCACAAAAAAAAAAAAGAAAAAAAGAAGGAAGGTTTCAGTACGATGATGAAAACAAATAAAAAACAAAACATCCAAAACAGAGAGTGAGGAAGTGAGGTGGATGATGTCTCGGAACTAAATATGCACCTTCTCCTCGATGAGTTTCAGCCGCTGCTCCTCCAGTCGCTTCTCCTGCTCGTTGGTGTGGTCCATGATGCTCTTGCCCCCAACCAGCAGCTTGCTCTCCATGGCCTTGATCTTGGAGTCCAGGATGTCCCGCTGCTGCTGCTGCTTCTTCACCTCCTCCTGTCTGGACTGCACCTCGGCCACCAGCCTCTGCTTCTCCTGCAAGTTGCCATGGCAACAGAACAAAAGACAATGATGATGATGACTATATATTGATGTGAATGATACTTGTCTCTCAATGTTTTCTGGCATAACTCGTGACCTCCCACAATTTCTGGAGGGAATGAATACAGTATGCTATTAAATTGACAGAAATATACCATATACTTTCTACATATTAAACAGAAGTTTAATCCACAATATTTTGGTATTATTTAAACTAAAATTTCCCATTACCATGGCAATTCATCATGCTTTACTTTATACTGATGCAAAACATGTCTGCCACATCTACATACAATAAAAGATGCATGAGCTAAATTTTAGCTTAACTACTCAGAAAATGGGGGCGTAATGCTATCCACAAGATATAACAATGAAACTGCCAATGGCCAACTGACTGGACACTTTGGGGCTGTTGCAAAAACACTTTTTTACCTGAGAAAAACTCAGGTCGATTTTTAAGAGATTTTTCCTGTCTAAAGCCAACTGAACCTCAGCCAAAAGCCTCTGCTTCTTCTGCAAGTCGCCAGTGCAACAGAAAACTGGTGATGATGATGAGATTGATGATATGTGACCGGGCACCATAAAACAAACAAAAAGTCGCACACAGTGATTTTGTGTGAGGACCGAAAGTAGGTGAAATGGGTCAACCTAACCAATCTTGAGTTTTTCACATTTTCTGAAAGAGCAAGTCTTTTTCTATATTACATAAAAAATTTGGGATCATAAAACAAACAGAAACTTGTGTTTTCACCAGTTTTTCTCGAACACTTTTTGGTGGAATAGTGTGATTAGCTGTTTCTCATAGAACCCTCTTCCCATTTTTCAAAAACCCTGTCCATACACTTAACTTTCAACTCCAATAACTTTGGAGAGAATGATGCTACTGCATTGAAAGTTGGTATCAATCATGTACAGAATGTGCTAATGACCCATGCTTAATTTCAGCTTAATCTGGTAATCCCTTCATTGTTGTTGCTCTGATGGTCAACATCCTGTTTTTTGTTCAATTCATCCCACAGCTACATGTAGCATAGCTTGGTAAAGATTAAGCACTTGCCTACACCCTGTACATAAGAGCCTGTTTTCTCAGTTCACACTATCCAGAGTGTGTCCTTTCTTTCCAGTCTTTAGATAGGTTAGGAGAGTCCATTTGAATTGAGTTATACATTATTTTAAAGCTTAGAGTCTGCTCTTTCACAATCTACTGTTAACTAAAAATCCATGTTTGGCGACTTTTTGTTTGTTTTGTGATGCAGGGTCACATATGTCGATGCTAACAATAATCATCTTTCAATTTTTTCCGCCTTAAGTTGACAACCCCACATAAATGCTGGACAGAATAAATAATTATGCTATCGACTTGTCAAAAAACTTCAACTGCTAAACACTCCTACGTAACAGTGCTTCAGTCGATATTTTTATATTATCACTTGCAAAAAGTTGTCATTATCATGGGAATGCATCACTTGTATGTTTTACTCGATATTAAAGCAAATCATGTCTTGCAAATCTACAGCTGTACCTGTAAAGTATAATAGCAGTTGCACGAACCAAGCTTTAGCTGAACTACATGTACCAAAAAACCGGGGGTGTAATGCTATCCCAAGGATAGAACGAAAAACGGCATACTAGCGAAACAGCCAAGTGACTGGACACCTCGGGTCTGTTGCCTTTTCAAAGGTTGATTTTTAACAGAGTTTTTCCTGTGTAAAGTCAATGGGGGAATCATAATAACCTGAGTACTGTACAGATATTTTTGCGAATTGCTACTTGGAGGATATTTTTGCATGTTGTTAATTTCGCGATTGCGAGGGTCTAACTGAACTTACTTATTCGGACATTATTTTCGGGGTTCGAAGGCGATTCGCGAAAATAAAAGCACCACAAAAATTTCAGCTCATACAGTATTCACTTCTTACAAGAGTTTTTCTCAAGTTAGATGCTTTATGCAAGAGGCCCCTGACCTCCAGAGTAATTTCTATACATCTCCATACGCACGTGTGTGCATGTGGGCTTATCAGAATGGACAGATCTTTTACAAGATAGAAATTACCTCAGCGATCATATTTTGGTTGGCCAGGATTGCCTGCTTCTCCTGCTCCAGTTTCTGCTGAGCCTCCTTGTACATCTCCTCCTCATCCATCTCGGCTCCTTCCTCCGTCTCATCGTCGATGTCGTCATCCTCCGAGCCTCCCGATCGAAAAAGGTCAAAGTGATATTAACCTCATAGCACCAGGAAGATACATACTGTATAGGCTTTATCTACAGTTCGACCTCGATTATCCGGCCATGTCGGGACCAGCGCTCATCCGGAAAAGCGAATTGGCCGGATATGGGAGACACAATGTTAATGCATATAGCTGCCGTCCAAGCTGCCGTCCCAGTGCACTGGCAGCTAGGCAGGTAGCGTACCCCGCAACGGTGGTGTAATCTATGCTACCCTGTGCAAAATTGTAGTCCCTAATTCTTCACAAAAATAAAGTTTATCTTTCTGTGAAAATCATACATGTTTTACCTCATTAGATATTGAGAAACTTATCATGCACATCTTATGAAATTAGTGAAATAGATCCATGAAAGTCACTGTTTTTCTCAATTTTTGGATGAAATAAAAAAGTCCTTCACTGCGTGAACGCGTCGGGATAATAGAAATTTCCGGATAAAAGGAGGCCGGATAATCGAGGTCGAACTGTACTTCCTTTTGACAATTATGATCACAAAGAAAACAGTAGAAACAGTTTCCTGTCCCAGATAATCTGTTACAAATTACTGTAATCACACCAACTACAAAACAGAAAGACAGTACTTCCCTTTTACCATACACATCAGGGTGATCTCTTTGAGCTGTCTTTTGTTGGATTACTCAAAGATAACTCATTCAAATTTAATAATATACAGCTATTTTTTTTGTGGTTCTCATTCATATTTTGATAAAGTTCTAGATCATGCACTGTACTGCATTCTTGTGCAAACACTAGGTACATAATAATGTATGGAATATCACAGATATACTTACGTACTAGCACTTGTGATACAGTAACTCGGTTTGTTTGTTTTTTCTCCCAAAAGAAATTTTGTCAAAAGAAGTTCACTTTTGTACATAATAAAGCGTAACAATAATCAAACTTCATTGAATGAGCACTTTATTCTGAAAATACTAGTTATGATAGAAAAAACATTATTGCTTCATTATTGATAAACTTCATTGTTTTGGTACATCTTTGCTCATTATAGGATTATACTTTCCTCCTAAGTTTGATAAAGATTGTGGCTCACAAAGTCACACATCTTTGCCTTACCTTGCCCCAGCTTCTTCCCTCTCTTCCTCTTCTTCTGAGACCCCATCCCGCCACCGGTGCCTCCTTTCTTCTCCAGCTGCTGCTTCAACCTCATGATCTCTTCCTGAAACTCCCTCAAGAGGGCGTCCTTCGGATCCTCGTTGATCTTCGGTTTGTTCTTGATGTTCTTGGCCCTGTTGGCATACCTATTTTGTATCAAACCAACGGAAATGAAAGAGAGTCAATATGATGTAAGCAAAACTGAGGATCTAGCATAGCACTGGACTTGGCTCAATGACTCAGCTAGACGCAATTCAACTCGACTCTGTAAGCTTGAATTAGCTCTGCTCAACACAGTTTTGCTAAATTCAACTCGACTTGAAAATGAACTCAACTCAGTCAGATCTTAGTTGACTCAACTTGACACAATTCTACTTGACATGGCTTTGTTTGTCTTGACTTGATTCGACTTTATTTGATGTGACAGTACTAAACATACTATGTACAACTTCACTCAACCTAGCCATACTTGACTCGGTTCAACTTAACTCTGGTATACTCGACTATGAAAGCTTAGTTGACTTGAACTGATTGCCTCAAATCGATTTGACTACACTCAAAATTGCTGAACTCATCTGTACTCACCTCAGAGTGGTGATGGTCTCATCAAAGTTGTAGCTGGCAGGGCCAAGGTTGGCCACCATGACGGTGCGGGCATTACCCCCCAGTGAGTCCTGGAGGAGCCTGGTCAATTTGGAGTCTCGGTACGGAATGTGAGAGCTCTTGCCTGCGTGTAAGATAAATTGATCCATAAATAATAGTACAGAAACATACCCATGGTATACCGCCATCACGCGTCCTAAAGACATTGGCGCACACACACACACATTCTCTCTTTCTGTTTCTATCTACACACACACACACACACACACACACACACACACATTCTCTCTTTCTGTTTCTATCTACACACACACACACACACACACACACATTCTCTCTTTCTGTTTCTATCTACACACACACACACACACACACACACACACACACACACACACATTCTCTCTTTCTGTTTCTATCTACACACACACACACACACACACACACATTCTCTCTTTCTCTGCTTCTATCTCTTTCTCTCTTTCTCTCACTGATCTCCACATACAAAGATGTTGATCACAGTACAGGTTACACTTTGTAAGTATTATCATTTCTAAATGTTTTAAAGTGAGGCCATCATTGATTATCTCAAATTAACAAGGATGGAGATAATGCGTTTCGAGATCAAACTGCCACTCTTCACATTACTCCTCCATATTAGACATAATGAGTAATTCTAAGTTTGATTTCAGTTATCTCATCTTATTGTAAGCACCAGTGATAGTCCTAAACATGAAATCAATTGGATTCTACAGGTAAATGAAACCTGAAAATGTGATGGTTCTGCTAACTAGTGTTTGGCCCTATGTTAAATGTCATCAGGAGAACCATGCTGATATTTGCATTGCCAACTTGCATGCTTTTTACCGGTATACCCAACTTGTTTCTTGATTTTGCTTTTTTTTTTTTGTATAGGTGTCAACTTTTTTTCTCCAGACATTCATCAAAATCTAACAGTAAAATTTCAAGAAACTCACAACAAATTTGTCTATTTCAGTTAAATTGTCCTTTTAGCATTAAAGCTACATGTAGAAGATGTCTCAACTCACCATCAACCAGGGCAGATATAACATTTCCCAGAGCTGCTAGTGAAAGGTTGATTTTTGTTGCTTCCTTCAATCTCTCGCCCTGTAAAGACAATGCCGGTCAAAAATAAAAGATAGCCATCACAAATTCAAGGCGAAGAAAGGAAATGTTGCCAATTTAAAGAATGCATGTTTATCATTTGTGAGTATTGAATTATTTCTTGTCTTCAAGGAGACAAGAAATGCAGGCAAAAATGAATGAATGAATGAATTTAGATATTAAAATAGAAATGCAGGCAAAATTGAATGAATGACAGGTAGATAGATAGATAGATAGATAGATAGATAAATAAATAAATGAATAAGAAAATAAAATAAATAAATACACAGTGCAATGTAACTACTGGATACAGAAATAAAGCAACAATATTGTAGTAACAGTACATGCAGAGTACAATAGTTTATGGGGAACAAGGGAGAGGGTTGAGGTTTGGGAATGAATGCAGCTAGAAAAGAACAGACTTTCTCCATCCACCACTAGAGGGCAGCACTCACCGTAGCCCCTGTCTTGTTTTGCCTCTCACTGCCTGCCAGATCAACCAGGTTGAGCTTCCCAACTCGTATGTGATTCTCACCATCTGGTCCAAGCTGCATTGTCATCAAAACAAAACAAACACAATAACTAGAAATGTCGCTATGGCGACTGATGACTCCGCCATAATGCATGATTCTCCCAATAGGTGTATGGTACAATGTCTTCACAATGTGTGATGACAGTTTCACATAACTGGCAAAATATTGAAATGACAGTTTTGTCAGAAATATCTTGAATGTTCACTTTCCTTGAACTGGGTTTGCTATAATTGTCTAAGAGTACAGGTACACATATTTGGAGAATTGAGGATTTTTACTTGACTTCTGACGGACCCTTTTATAAGTTTATGCATTGAGTAATTCTCAAGGTATGAAGAAAGAGTGTAATTACAGTACAAAATAGATATTTTTTTGGCATTTAAACCTGGCCTTTGACCCTTAACCTTTGACCTTTAACCTTCTGGCTGGAAATTTCCCAGAGAATCTCCATTACGTAATACATGTATTTATTAAGTTTTAAAACTAATAATGTAAGCACTGCATATACTAGTATATGAGGGAAAGAGTAAAATTTTGAGGAGTTGACCTTGACCTTTGACCCCCTGACTATTGACCCATGACCCCTAGGTTCCCTAAATAATCCCTGCCAGTCAGTACATGCGTATGTACCAAGTTCCATGAAAATACATTGAACCATTTGCGAGAAAAGTGAAATTGTAACATTTTCACCTATGTGTAACCTTTGACCTTATGACATGAAACTCTCTCTGGAGAATCTTTACGCAGTAGTTCATGTCTACACTAAGTTTCAAGAAAATACCTTCAGGCATTGCATAGATATGGGGGAAATAGCAACATTTTTAGCATTTGACCTTGACCTTTTGACCTTTGACCTCTTGCCAATGTCACTAAAATCTACTCAACTAATTGCCCCATCATACATCATCCTTGGACCAAGTTTGGTGAAAGCTGCTTCATCCAGTTTTTAGGAAACACGTAAACAGATAAATTTTAGGATTTGACCTTGATCTTTGACCTTTGACCTCTGTCTGATTTCACTCAAAAACTAATCAAGTAATTGTCCCATCATACATCATCCTCAGACAAATTTTGGTGAAATTTGCTCAATCCAGTCTTGAGTTATCGCGTAAACAAATACAATTTCATGATTTGACCTTGACCTTTGGCCTTTGGGCGATTTCACCCAAAATCTAATCAGGTAATTGCCCCATCATACTTTATACTTGAGCCAAGTTTGGTAAAATTCCAGTCAATATTACTCAAGTTATCATGTAAACGAATGCGGACGGACGTGCGGACGGACGTATGGACAACCCGAAAAGATACATGTACTGCCTCCAGCACCACTTCGTGGCGGAGGCATAAAAATCCATGCATTCTTAGCTTGAGTTGGGTTGTTGTTGTTGTTGTTGTTTTACCTAGACAGGCGTAATATCAGTCTGCTTTGGCCAGATCACTGTTTGCTAAGAGTGGATTATTTGTAGTGGCCTTTCAACCATTTCATGGCATTGCCTTTTTCAATAATGGTAACATCTACTCAATACATGTAATGGACTGAAGTAGGCTCTACCATGGTTCGTTTTGATGGTGGTCTATCGTGTATGCACATGTAGTTACTGTAGCCTGTAACCATGTCATGACAATGCATTTTTTATCAATAGTAAAATTTATTTCATAATTAGATGAAGTAGGCCCTATGCTGTATAATCATTGCTTATAAATCCTTGTGATATTTGAAGAGAGGATATCTGATCATATCACAAAAATTAACCGCATACTGTTCTCTCCTTCTTCTCTCCCTTTATTTATTTATTTAGTTGTTGTTTTTTTTTGTCCTCATATTTCTAGAAACCACTGGAACATTTCAGCCTTGACTATAGACCGATTCTGTGATGCGCTATGTGTATTTTTGGCATGGGCAGCGCCATTACTGCGGTGTCTCAGCCGACCCCCCCCCCCCTCCTCTCTCCCCACCCCTCTCACGCGCACAGAATGAAATACTGATGCATGGTTGTTTTAGCCAATAGGCGTCTCGTACTGAGTGCGCGAATGCTTGCTTAGTGCGCGAACCTTTGTTACAAGTGCGCGATAAACATGTTGCCCGTGGGATGGGGGAGAGGAGGGGGGGGGGGGGGGTCGGCTGGGACACCGCAAAATGAGCTTATGGCTGCGCCCACTGCCACAAATTGTCTGCTGCCCTCAACGAACCCGAATCGGTCTATACATCTTGACTACAGATTGGACTAGGTCGTGACCAGGTTGTGATCAGGTCACAAGAAGACCAGAGACTGCAACCTTGGAACACAAACTGTATTACATATGTACACCATCGTATGCAGTTGAGGACACATACTGTTGATGCTTCTATTGTTGTTGTTGTCCCCACTGCTCTTGCTGCTGTGGAAGTACTTTTTGAATATATAAGAAGACTTTTCAGTGTACGGGTCTGAAAATAAAGCCAAACTACAACTTCTCTACACACGAGGTTATACATGTAGATTCACCCTGCCAGACACATTACTACCCGACCCTTGACCTCTGACCTCCAACTCACCTCACTACACTCTATGGTGATGATGAAGATTGCGTGGGAGCGAGAGCTTTGCTCGTTCATGTTGGTCGCCCTGGACACAAGCAAAACATGATGAGAGGAAAAAAAATGACAAAATGTGAAATCTCCACTCAAAAGTTTGCTCTAATATTCTCCATGAATAGTAGTAATAACTATCATATGATTGTTCAGGCTACAGGCTGAACATAAATTACAAAGTTGAAGGGTCAAATTTTTGAAGGAACACAAATACTGTACATGTACTGCATCACATGATTATCATCCGATGTCAGTTTACAATTTTGTCCAGGACTTCAATGTAATTATTAGCACAAACCATTTGGGAGAGGAAGGTCAAAATATCACTTCTTTTTTTTTTTTTCACGAGAAAGTGGTAATGGTACAGCACTTGATTTTCCTGGTATTCCTGATATCATCAGAGATAAAAAAAAGGGCACAACAACTGAAGTTAACCCCCAGTCCATGAGATTTGACAAATCTCTACAGAGGTGGCATATGGCAGATCTGTATCATAAGTAGTGTGTTAATTAATGCAGTTTAGGATCTACATGCTCAGATGCCAGAACAAATGCAAACCACAGACCAAAAGTCAAGAGGCAAATTCATTGGGACTGTGTGCCCCCCTCCAAGCAAATTCCCTGTTAACCCGTTGAGGACGGTTTGATTTTGCTTCTTTGATATTTTGCCCGAGTATACTTGGCACTTGTCCATAATGGGTTAAAGGCACAAACTCCATAGCTTTAATTTAGCATTTGAGCTAGACATGATTCTTTCAGTGGATGAGGAATTGCTACCACACTCACCCGACGGATCTGTTGTTATTGCCAACTGTCATGACATGCTCAATTTCTTTCACGCTCTTCGTCACAAACGATGAAAGATCCTGGAGGCCACAAGAGAAGGAAACGAAATTACTGAAACATGAAAATTTGCAAGAAGTACCTACCACAATAGAGGATATCCAAAGACACAATGATTAACACACAGCGCTGCTATTACATTGTATGTACATAACTGAGACTGAAATTTGGATCAATGAACGGGCATTGATCTTCATCATCATTGGAGTTAAGTGAAGTAAAGTATTTAAATGCTCTTAAGTTTTGTAGGGCAATGTGAAATCTCAGGTTCGATAATGTCAGAAGCTTTCTAAGCCATATAATGTATTTTCATGCTTATATAGAATTAAAAAAAATGTGTAAATGTTTACTTCTTTCAATAACTATTAAAGATTTAACTTTTCTGAATGAGAATGGATGAGTGAAACAGTTCAGCAATTATCTTCTTTGTTCAGCTCACATGTGCTTTCAGAGGACTCAGGGATTATGCTGAGGTTTCAGTCTATAGGATAAAATAGCATTTTAAACCCTTACTCCGTTTTGTTCTAAAACAGGCATGCACATCGGAGTGCCTTCTTCGCTGATCACCACATAATGTCTACAAACTACTGTAAAAGTGGAATCTCGTGAGTAAAAAATTTTCACTACTAAAGTCAAGTTAGATGGATTCGCTGCATTTATTATTCCGCTGAATCAAAGCATTGAAAAAAAAAAAGTGTTACAAACATCATGCAAAAATGTTTGCATGCTTTAAATCTTACCGCCAATTTCTAGTTGCATAAAATGCGTTTGAAAATTATCATACCACAAAATGACCACTTTAACATATAGATAAACCAGCCCCCCCCCCCCCCATTCCTATTGTAACAACATGGCCAGTCTGTTGGACTGAGGCTGATTGCTCCACCTGAGTGGAACGACTAACTGACAGCTAACTAAACTTTGAATGGAATGCTAAACGCTGACAAAAACATTCAAACAAATACACAAGTTAAAAGCTTTTAGAGCCCTTGGCAAATGTAAAAGGGACAACAAACCTTGACATAGACTCCTGTGTCTGGTCTCTCTTTAAGGTCCAACCTCTTGGTCTGGTCCTTGGCTAACAGGTCTCGGATCTCCTCCTGTGAGCGTATCAAAGATTTGTGTTATCTTTTTAAATGACTGATTTCATTTTGATAAATGAAAACAAATGGAAACTGATTGCAACTGATGGACAAATTGCTCTACATCGACATAAATAAGCACTGAATTGATCAGTATTTTACTAGTAGCCATGATAAAAAATCATGGGCATATGTACTCCAGCACGATTTGAACCTACGACCTCCTGATCTCCGGACAGGCATCATCTCCACTAGACCACCAAGCTTCCACCCGACAGCAAGTGTTGGTTCATGAATTTCATGGATTTGAATGAATACATGTAGAAACTGACCAGAAAGACATGTATGTGATCAGATTGAGCAGAGAGGGTAAGAGAAGAATTATGAATTGAAGTGTAATGTCTGGATGCGCTCTTCCATTGATAAAGGTTGTTTCCTTGATTGATTATTCTCATTCTCTGTCTTAAAGGTAGGGAATCCCATTTGCATGCCTTAAATGAAGAGTTGTATAAATACAGTGGTATGTTGAAGAGAGTATCAGTTTAGAAACTCTCATAAAGTATTGAAAGTGGAAGGTAACATTTACTCCATTTTCATTGACCGTTAGATTTTGAATTGAATTTTTTTCGGGGCTCACCGTAAATTCCAGTACATTACTAGGCTACCTTTGCAGACCCATGCACTGCATGTGTGTCCATCATGTATATTTTGTGAAGAAAGTTCATCAAAACTTACAAACATTTCTATATACATTCTTGTCACACACTCTATATGTTACTACATCAGCTCTTATACTTTTAGATTTGTGTTTATAGATAAAAGATACAGAAGACTGCAACAAAAAGGTTTAAGTGTGGCTGACACACAGTAGTACTGAGTAGTTGAGTGTTGTGCATTATTCAAATTGTAGATAACTGTTGACTTCCAAATTTCTCAGCAGTGGCCTAAACAAGTCCCCTGAGGTTCATATTTAATGTTTTGCTGCATTTTGGGAGGTCTGTAAAAGGTATCCCCTACCTTTAAATCCATGGAAACTGGGGAGAAGAAAACTATGTGTATTTTACATGGTAAAAAAACAAAACAAAATGAAAATGAGGAGGGGTAAAATATGAACAGAAATGGCACAAGAAAGTGGAAAAGAAGAACAAGAAAAAACAGAATAAAACAGAAAGAAGAAATTTCAGAAAGAAGATGCAAAATAAAAAGAAAAGGGAAAAGAAAGAGAAGAACTAATAAAAGGAAGAGGAAGGTCAATATAAAAAGCAGAAAGCAGAGAAGGGAATGAAAGAAAAAGAACACACAGGAGACAAAACAAGTGAGGAAGTAAAGACAAGAAAAGGAAAGTAAAAAGGAGAAAACCCCGGAACAGAAGCAAATAATTTTCTTACCTGATAGATTTCTAGGTATGAGGCACGGACCAGGTACTGTTGGTTCTGCGTGCGTGATATATGGGTGAAGATGTGTTCGAAGGAATTTGGTATGACCCCACGCAGCTCTGGGTTTGAACGCACCCCTGTAAAGGAATGGGAAAAGGCTGTTTTCACTACAAAGAGATACATCATTGGTTTTACTTTTCTTGTTATCCACAACAGAACTGTTAATAGATTTCAATAGAAATCTTTCAGAGCAAAGAAAATATTTCAGAACATTGAAAACAAAACATGTGCACAGCTCTCCATTTCATGGAAGTTCACATCTAGACTAGGCATCAAACTTTGCAGTCTCATATATTATGCCTATGAGGGTATGGGCATTTAGTATAGCATACTGACATCAACCCTACTTGTGCAAAACAACACTTTACTCTTTGACAATTAAAAATAAGATCAAAAATACTTTTATAACAACTACACACACACACACACACACACACACACACACACACACACACACATACACAAATCTTTCAGAGAAAAAAGAACACTGAAAGGCTGCTGTTATTAATTACTGATACAGAATGTATTGAACAAATGCAATTCTTTTTTTTCTTTTTTTTTTTTGAGGGTATGGGTGGGCTACGATGCCTCATTCTTGTCATTATTATAGAGATTTATCTCTATCAAAACAATGAAATAAATTCAAAGCAATCAATGCTCTCACGGTTAACAAATGCATATTTTGTACACGTACCTGGCTACTTCAACAGAGTACTCGTACCAGGGTAAATTAACCCATTGAGGACGGGCTGATTTTGCTACAACACGCATTTCCCATGTCGACCCCTGCCCGAGTATACTTGGAAATCATCCTCTATGGTTTAAGCACTTGAGATTGCTTTATCTCACCTTCCATGGTAAAGGTTTTCCCGGTCCCTGTCTGCCCGTAGGCAAAGATGGTTCCATTGAAGCCCTGGAGAACGGATTCCACCAGGGGCCTGAACGTCTCATCATAAAGGTCTCTCTGCTTGGAGCTGGAAGAGAATAAGAAAAGGAGAAGGGGGAATGAGATGGGGGAAGGGGGTTAATGAAAAGAAAACAATCACAATCATATGAGAAAAGATCATTAAATGTGTAGAAGAAACATACAAGAGTGTAAAGACATTATGACAACAGAGCACAAATTATTATACACTGTTTCAGGGCTCAACACCAACTTGTTTTCCTCTTGTGGTGCATTTGACCTGAATATCTCATGGCACAGGTCTCTCTGTACGATGACAAATGTACATTCGGACCACTAAAATCTTAAAATCTGAAATTTTGGTGGCCGGGAAAAGAAAAGTAGTAGCGAGTAGTACATGTACATGGAAACATAACAATACATTTTGAATCTTAGTGGCCCCAGGGTCACTAAAAGATATATATCTTTTTTGGAAAGTAACAAACTTGGCAGGAAAACATTATAAATCTTAGTGGCCCTGCACCACTAATGTCGAGCCCTCTCTACATACAATTGTACAGTGCATTAATGTCAGAACACACCTCTTTGTACAATTGAATTGACCAAACATACACGTGTACACACCAGACCACACCTCAGTAGTATACAAATTTGTATTACGAGTACTGTTAATGTTTGAACATGCCTCCACATCAGAGCATACAGTGAATCTCTGTGATGCATTTGTATACTGAACATTGAATTTCACGCACTTCATATCGAAGACACCTATCAAAATACCTTTTTACAAATAACACTGGTCAGTGATCTCTGTGATGGAACAAGCTGTCTACTTGTGTGAACACATTATTTCACCAGAAAAGAGGATCTCATGCCACAAAACTGGTAACACATATTTTAGACTTTTTTTTTCTAGGGGAATCTATACTTTGACATACAACGTACAGTATGTAAAGAATGCACATTTGAACCCTTTCAAGAAATAACATGTTTACACACTAACATCTGAGTCTTACTGTCGTAAACCTTTATAGAGCCTGTAAACAGGCAGCAGGTTTCATTCCGGAGGCGTGAAGTGCTCACTAAGAGCATTTATGGTCGGTGACATTCAAAATGTGCAAAAATTGGCCTTTCAGTGTAGTCTGTTGAGAGCAATAAAATGAATACCGTACAAGCAAAAATGTCTACTCTTGGGTAATTGTGAATGCACACATTGCATACATGTACCAGCAAAGGACAATGTTGCAAGCATCTCAAACATAATGACAGAGAGAGAGAGAGAGAGAGAGAGAAAGATAACTACTGCTTAAAGTACAGGAGGAAGGCAAAAGGACAGTCCACTTTCCATGTGATAAATAAAGGACATTATTATACATCCTGGGCATATCATCCTATGTACAACTGTACATTGTACATTGTAGAAACAGAAACCCTAACAGATAAAATTGGTAATTTCAATAAATTTGCTCTGAATACATTGTACACGATTATTTGTGTTTATATAAAAAAAAAAAATCCATCTCAACGACTGGCAAAAAAACAAAAACAAACAACCACCCACCCCCCCCCAAAAAAAAAAATGAAACGAAAACTACAAAAGCACTCTGAGAGCGCAGACCTTTGCCAAGCAGCTACTTTCCATCGATGATCTTGCTCTTCCCAAAGAGATTTTTCTCCTCTCCACCAATGGGAAAAAGCTCTTTGGGCTCTTCCATACAGATCAGTGATTTCCACCCATGGATCAAGATATACACATAGATGCTGAAAAATTGCCCGATTTCCCAATATACATTTGTAGAAGCCATTGTTACGTCATAAACCCTCAGCTGCGTGGCGCACCTGGCAATAGCAGAAACTAGTGCACGCACTTATGTAACTATCAAAATTTAATTATATGTTGTAATACTTGTGTCATTCTCAACCTTTACTGTAAGTTTCATCCAAATCCGTTAACTACTTTTTGAGTTATTTTGCACACAGGCACAAAAACAAACATTTACAAACCAACAAACCAACGGTAACGAAAACATAACCTCCTCCCTTGGCGGAGGTAATAATGTCACCTGGAGCAAATTGGATATTGATGAATTTAAAACAAACCTCACACAGAGTATATAAGGTTTTCATTCATCACATTAAAATGACTTCTGGTTGCATTACATTTTATACCAGTAGGCACTCTTCTCAAAATCTGGAATAAATAGTAGGAAATATGTACAGTATGGTCAAGAAAATAAAATTTCAGTGCCATTATAAATATTTGCTAGCTAGGATATAAATCTTCATAAAATTACTTAATACTGCATTGATGGGGTGGTGTTTGATATTTCCACATTAACATGACCCAAATGAATCAATTGTAGCCTTGATTTTGTGGCTGAAATAGCTCATCAATGATTTGTTACATTTAAGAATTTTGGTGCACTGAAGCATGGAAAAGACTTCAACAACCCAGTCATGTGACACACTGCCAGGGAAGCTAACTATTGGTACGTTTTGCGATTATTGCACGCTCAGTCCGACACTGAGACAGCCCCTACACACTGTAACCATCTAATCCTACAGTGTATAGTAGTACAGTAGCAAGGCCCTCAATCTTCCTTGGCAGCCCCTGTCTTGATTGCCGTGGAGTAATTATGTTTGGGCATTCTTGGATAATGAGATATCCACCGTGGATTTGCCATCTTTGTGAAGACAGTCACACACACACACACACACACACTCACACACACAGATGTGCACATACACCGCATCTAGCACATCGTTATATGCAGGCCTAAAAGTTGTCTATGAGCTGTATCAGGCTATGTAATTATTGATGCCTGATTGTATGTCAGTAGATTAACAGAGAGGTTCATTTTTTATGTTACATCATTGTCATCATCATTATCATAATCATTATCATTATCATCTTCATCACTATCATTATTACCTTTTATAACCAAATTATTCTATTATTACTATAAGTTATAGCATTATTACCACTATTCTCATCTTTATTTTTGAGCATCATTTTTATCACTGTAATGCTGATCATGACGATCATCATGATTACAATTCCATCATGAGAATTGTAATGTCACAATTTTGGCAAAATGAAGCAGTTTGATGAAAAAAAGAAGAAGAAAACAACCTAATCAAAATCAAGTTTCCTCTAGATCACAACCAGTAGCAGCAAAACCAACCTACATGTATAGATTGAGATCAAAAATATTCTGATGCCAAGAATAAAACAAACAAAAACAAAGCAAAACCTGTTTGATGCTAGATTCATAGATTCATACAACATAACACATTGTACATGACATTATGGTTGAAAATATTCATTAACAGTATAAACTACTTTTATACTGTTAACATACAATGTACAGAAGGCAATACATTCCTCAAAAAAAAATATATCCGGCTAAATATAATCTTCCATTCATAAAAATGATATGTTCTCTTTATTTCAATGATGAACAAAAAAATTATACATTACACAAACATGCCAGTTGCCAATTCTGAGTGAGGCAGAACAGTCAATACAGTGTTAACATTGCACAATTGTATTACTGTGAACTTGCTGCTGTCCATTAAGTCTCACTCACAGTTGGAAAAAAAATAAAATGACCCCTCCCCTTACAAAAAAAAAAAAAGACAACAAGAAAGCCTGTTAAAATTCATCATCATTTTTATCATTATTCTCAGATCATTCCAGCTGGCTTGTGCCACTCAATATGCAGCATCCTCAATCTCATTTGCAGAATTAGCATGCCTAATGAGTGGGATCAAGGGCCATTTGTTCAACGGACATAATTTCAAATACGTTGTTTGCATCCAATTTTGCAGCAAATTGGACATCAGTACCTTTTACGGCAATCATGCAATCCTGGAGTAATCCTCGGATGGTCAGAATATCAGTGCTGTTATTGGCAGTGTACAATGTGGCATTCACACTAACAGCCACCACAGTGGTTGTATTTTGCCCTGTATTTTGAGTGCAATGTACACCATGAAGTACACATGTAAATTGTACACTGCAAAATTATACATTGCAAAATACATTGTACTGTGGTATCCTGGGTTGTCATTCAAACTTCACACAAAAAAAGCATGCTAGATTTGAGTGTGAATCATTGTCATAAAATACCAGCCATCTTTAATACAGCAGTGTATTTTAGTAAGTGACCTGACCCACTTTGCGTATCTGTAGATCTTTTCTCAATGGAGAAAAATGTGCACATGTAATACATGCAATGCTCAAGTCAAAACCACCGAAAATACCTTGTTTTGTGAACAAGAACAGAACCATTGTGTACACGTAAATGACATCTAAGAGAGACTGTATCTTTTGACGTTGTACGGTTGTACTGTATTTCACCAACGAAAACGGTGCCAACAAGTTACCACTCTGTCTAATACCACGACAATAATTTTGATGTTGATGTGCATTGCATCAATTAGGTTGTTGATGGTGATGACATGGATCAAGAAATGTCACCACCCTCCCCCCACTCCCCAGTCGGCTCTGCTGGTCATTTATGAATGGCCGTGTCATACTGTAACGCTGCATCTCTACCTACCAAGGCATCGTCATTCTCCTGCTCTCTGCCCCCCTCCCCTCCCCCCACCATCCCGCCACCATCAGTTTTACCTCCCTTTGCCCCACCGACCTACATGTCGAGCAGTTAATTCACCGCACAGAGGAGCGGAGAGTGATAGAGAGTTGGCCTAATGGGCTATGTGTGGGTGACTCAGAGCTGAGCCTCGCAATTAGCCGTGGCCGTATTGCAGGGTAAATTACGCACGGGATGACGCGGAGGGCGAGAGATGGGGAGAGGAAGATGTTGGGGGGGGGGGGGGAGAAGAATGAAAGGGAGGGATAGAGAGAATTTAGAGAGAAAAGCGGTTTATATTTGATGGAGGATGAGGCAGGGGAAAAGACACTGTGATTATTTTTGGAAAGCGGTTTCACACTTGCACATAAGCTCGTCCAATCATATTTTCTCAAGAGCATAAATTATCTTCAATGAGTCTGGAGTGAAATGAACATGTCTCCTCACCAACAGATACAATCAAAGTGTTGCTGGGCAAGCTTGCCTAGTACCTCATTGGTACAATGTGTATTGAATTGTGAGTGACACTCAATATACAAATTGTAACCGTTGTTTTTATTACACTGTACAAGTTCATGCAGAAGTAGGCCCTACATGTACACAACTACATTGAATGTGTTAACCCATGAATGTACAAGTATAACATTGTACATTCATGAATAAACATGGTAGGAGTATGGCAAAAACACATTACATGTAACTCCCTCATTTTGTAAGACGTACAAAGATGAGGATTTCAAGTGGCTTTTAGAGATTGTACACCATTCAAGCACATCAAGCACATCAAGCACATCTTGCTTTATATCTCCCCACCAAATTGGGGTAAATGTGATTTTAAAAATGTGTTTGGAAATGTGGGTCAATTTTCAAATCAATCTCGAAAAAAAAAAAATCTCCAAAACTAAATAAAGAATGTTAGCTATTAAATATTTTAACACGTTGAGGACGAATCCCGAGTATACTCGGGCAAATGTCTATTGGATGGGAAATGCGTGTTGTAGCAAAATTGGCCCGTCCTCGACAGGTATAAGAAAATATTTTTTCTACCAATCTGAAAGGGCTATTAAAGAGAAAGAGAGAGATATGGACAGAGAGAGTCTAAAGGGGGAAAAGTGAATGATGTTGATTTTTAATTCTCTTTGGGGGGGGGGGGCAGAGAGAGGTGGTAGCAAAAAAGCAAGAGAAAGAGAAGAAGAAGGAATAGACTCATGAAAAGGGGGAGGTCATAAGAGAGAAAAATGGATAAAATGTAAGCCTCTGATGGAAGGGCAGATCTGATAGGCGATACGGCAAAAAAGGTATCACAGAATGTGATACCTTTCGGTTTTGAAATGGCTGGATAGGGCCCCATTTTTCTCTCTCTTCTTTCTTTCTATAAAGCAACAACAACAACACAGAATGTGAGGTAGAGAGAAGAAGTGACATATAGGAGGGGGGAGAATAAAGAGAGAGAGAGAGAGAGAGCAAGAGAGTAAAATAGAAAAGGTTAGCATTATATGATGAATATTTATGACCACAGAAAGATGATGCATGACAGTCACACTTTATCAGCTGTATGGGGGAAAGAGAGGGAGAAATGTGTGATGATAGTGGGGAAAGGGGGGAAGGACGGAGTGGGATAAAAAGGGAAAAGCACAGAGTGCAAGAGACTGAGGCAGGGGAGGAGAGAGGTTGAATAAGAATTGGTAATAGAGAAGGAGAGGATTAAGAGGGGAAAACAGTTAAATACATAATATCATATTGTATTTAAGCCATTCTTATACAGAGATTTTTTTTGCTAATGAGGAGGTCATTGACATTTCTGAGAGATTTCCAGAGTGAACACTGAGACTATCGTAAATGCCCTCCTACCCGAGGACATGGTGAGATTTTCGCATGTTTTTTAAAATTTGCTGTCAAACAGCTGATTCACAAAATCTGTGAAAATTAAAAACTTGTCAAAAGTAAACCCTCGCAAAAATAATAGCTTAACAATTTAGAAGATTGGTGATGGATGGAGAGTGAGAGAGAGAGAGAGACAGTTTCGAGAGATGACAATTGTCTTAAAAGAAAGAGGATGGAGATGAAAAGAAAAAAATGTTTTCTCTTTATTCCAGTTAAGAAAAAAAAAGGGAAAGGAGAGGATGACTGATACATGGGATATACTGAGAGAGAGAGAGAGAGATGAGAGAGAGAGAGAGAGAGAGAGAGAGAGGGAGAGAAGGAGAGGGAGAGAGAAAGAAGGGAAGGGAGAGATTCATAAATAATTACGCCTTAAGGAGTGGGAAGTGCTCAAGCAAAAGATGTGGGCAATTTAAGTGCACTTGTGACATTAAAAAAAAAGTGAGGGTGGGGCAGGAGAGGGATCAAAACACCCTGATACATATACACTCTGGCACTGAAAGACGGATGACTTTTACACTTGTATACAGTACAAGATAGAAGAGAGATAAAGATATTAAAAATGTACACCAGATTTGAGAGTGGAGGGGGGCTGGGGGAGAGGGGGGATCAAGGGAGAGGGAGGGAGAGGGGGTGGGGTGAAGATGCAGAAATGACATGAATACAAACCATGGGAAGTAAAGACTGATAGCTGGCTTGATATATACACAAAGATGCAGATGAATAGGGGTAAGAAAACATTTAATGAGATGGAGATTGGCAAAGGGACGGAATAAAAAAGTTATGTAGTTAAAAATTGCTGGTACAAAGAACTAGGTATATCAATATCAAGAATACAAAATACAAGCGTACAAGAATGACAAAATAAAACTACATTTTGCTATAATTGTAGTCGTTTTCACATATTATACAGAAGCTGGAAAACAGCGAGGAAAGTATTTCATCAATGTATTAATTGACAAAGAAAGAAAGAAAGACAAAAAAAAAATGCCTGAACATCAGACTAGCTAAAATTGGCTGCTAGTGCGAGGCGAAGTGATAGAGAGGACATCCAGAGATCGAGATGTAGAAGAGCTTAAGGGGATGGAGGGAGAGGAGAGAGACGCCACGGAGACTACAGACTCCGCTCTCTGGCGAGGGGGGCAGGCAGGGCCCCGCCCGGTGGCAGGGGCGCGAGCCGCGAGAGAGCCAGCCGCGGACGACGAATGAACTCATTACGTCGCCTGCCCGCATCTCGCGGATGAATGCCTCTAATGGGTAAACAATAAAGGATCGTGTTCTTCGGCCGTATAAACCAGAGCTCTTCGGATGAGGAGTGGGGAAAATGGGGATGCAGTTCTGGAGGATGGGGGGGTGGGGGGAGGATAGAGAAGAGATGGTGGGGGACTCATCTGGCTGAAGCCGGCGGGGCTCTGATGTGGTGTACTTGACGTCACAAATGCCCGTGACCCTACTTTACCGGTGATTCAAAGCACTATGGCAAAAAGTGCTGGAAGAGGTACACTGTATGGGCTCTTGATTGTAAATCTTTGGTAAACACAGACCCGGGATCTTCAGTCATCTCTGTGAAATTACAGAACGGCTTCCTCTCATTTATCTCTCTCCTATACTCTCTCTCTCTCTCTCTCTCTGTCTCTCTCTCCCATCTCTCATATCTCTGCTGTTTTACGTCTCAGAGTGCAATATAAATACAGTCAAACCTGTCTTCAAAAGCGGCCACCTCTATATAGCGGCCCCCTGCTTATAGCGGCCACTGAAAAATCCCCAGGACGAAATTCCTGTATTGTGGACCCTTTATATAGCGGCCACCAGCCTAACGCGGCCAGCAGCCACACATTTTGTATCCCATGGTGAATATCTACCTGCGTATAGCGGCCATAAAAATTTAGCTGAGCCGTTAACTTTTTGAGTCAGCCATGAATACGATGTCTTTTACGTTCATTGCGTGAATTTTACCGAGTCTCAGCTCAGTCACAATCACACAGACGCAATTTACAAAATCAATGCAGCTCTTTGCCACGAAAAGCCGTCTCATCACTAACTTGACTAGATTTGATATAGGCTTCAGTAATGCCGCCCTCAATAGGTACTACAAAGGCAAAGACAACTCCTAATAACATCTTATGATTTTACTAGAATGCTGTGTAATTAGCGTTTAAGTCCCTTTGAATAAGGACAATACGATACTTGTCTGGGTATATTGTTTGTTGTATAAGCTTCACACATTATCAATCTCCATCGAACTCAGCACTCGTGAACCCCATTCATACAAACCCGTATGAAACAGAGCAGTTCCTCATACCCGAAATGTTGTTTTCAAAATCAAAAGAACAGAAGCAGGCAAAGAAAATGAAATGAAGTGAATTGTACAACAAAAATCCTGTTAGCTATAAATGTAAACCTATTTGCTGGTTGTTGTTTATTTTTTTCAAGGATAACATGCGGTATTTTCTGCTGTTATGAAATATATGCAACTGTTAAAATTCAAAATGGCCACCAACCTGTCTATAGCGGCCACCTGTCTATAGCGGCTACTTTTCTTGTTTCGCTTGGGTGGCCGAGCTATAGACAGGTTGACTGTATACATGTACTGTCAGGAAATCATAAATGGGGGGGGGGGGGGGGGGATTCATTGAGCAAAACAACATACCGGTAAAGTATTTGCTTGATGAGCACATTACAGTGTAGGTTGGTCATTTTAATGAACCTTGGCTGCTTGGAGTTCGATGACTACAAAGTACTGTATGTGTACAGCTGTATGTACTGAGTAGATCCCTCTCTCTGATAAGAAAGCATAACATTTATGGATACTGAAAAAAATATCAAATTATGCAATGAACTCGGCAGTTCCTAATGAAAGTTCAACTGTATTGTAATATCAGTGGCAAATATTACTCATTACCTTTGGATAAGTACATCTTTTCTGTATGCACATACTTCATTATTTTCATTCTTTCATGTTGCATTCTTTGTATAGAGAGCCTACACTGTGCATGACAATGTTTTTTTTTTTTTTTTTTTTTGAGTCCTCTATAAAGAGTAGAGTGTACGTGTAGGTCATGACAAAATAAACTTGTAGAAGACTCAATTTAGATGAGGGATATAATTTCACTTCCAGTGATTCTTTGGAACACAATGAGAGCCAAACGGATGGGTTAATTTGGCCACAACATCAAAAACGTGCACCACACCATCAAAATGACATCAGCAGGACACAAAGCACCATGTACGATACGTTGATATCCCGTACTTGTACGTGCAGAGAACATGCAGGCTGCACAATGGAGGTGCGCAAAGAAACGTGAGATGTTTGACAATGAATTCCAGATCCGAACACTTTTCGACCCAATTGCGATTCTAGGCGGCACATTGATTGAGCATGCAGCCAAACAGATGGAGGGGGGGGGGGGGTGGTTGGGAGGGGGAGGTCGTACACAGAAGGAGATATTGCAGAGGAAAGAAAATTACTTGCACTTGGCAGAAAAGTCTGGTGAAGTAGTTACCGACAACAAGCGAGCGCCAAGCTTGCTGTTCTCCTATCCTCCATGTGCTGGGATAAATTCATATACATGTACAGTGTACACATGTACTCCATCTCACTTTAAGACTGCATCGGTTAAAGGGATAGTACAGTTTTGGTGGAGGTGAGAATTGGGCTTTTAACTTTTTGCGAGATACCAAGAAAACACTTATGTATAGTACAGAGCATACCATTTTAAATGGAATTCAAAGTTTACTTGATGGAAATCGGGTTTGGAATGACAGAAACATCAAAAAACAAGGTAAAACAAAGCGATCGTGTGAAAGTGTGGGTCCCACACTTAAAGGGAAGATAAACCCCAAGAACAATGTGGATTGAGTGAAAGCAGCAACATTATTAGAACACATCAGTGAAACTTTGAAGAAAATCGGACAATCGATGCAAAAGTTATGAATTTTTAAAGTTTTGGTGTTGGAACCGCTGGATGAGGAGACTACTAGAGGTTATGATGTATGAGTGGACTACAATATCAAGAAAATATAAAGAAAATACTACAAAAATTCATTTTTCATGAAAATTACATATTCCATCAACTTGATATTGACATAATGTTAAGGGTAGCAATTATTCCCCCTGCTTCCTGAAAGCGGTTGGTCCACTGCTCTTTCATAATTCTAGAAAAGTGAATTTTTGTTGAATTTCCTTTATATTTTCTTTGTATTGTTGTCCACTCATACGTCATATCCTCTAGTAGTCTCCTCATCCAGCAGTTCCAATACCAAAACTTTAAAAATTCATAACTTTTGCATCGATTGTCCGATTTTTCTCAAACTTTCACTGATGTATTCTACTAATGTTGCTGCTTTCACTCAATCCACATTGCTCTTTGGGTTTACCTTCCCTTTCATTAGAATCGCTCTTTTTGGATATCTCGGCTATTTCAAAACCAATTTTCATCACATAAACGTTGAATTCCTCATAAAATTACATGCTCTTTCATATTTCATAGGAGGTTTTTCATTATCTCACCAAAAAATGTTAGAAATCTGAAGTTAGGTCTCAACCGAAACTGTACAATCCCTTTAATAGAAGGCCTATGCATCACCATCACCATTCACATCCCGTGATTTTCTTTGGCCTGAAATCATTTTGCTTTGTTTTGGTTGTTCTGTTTTTCCATTGAAATTTCACACCTGTTTTAGACAGTATCCCAATTCTTCGGTTGAGAATGATCAGGCGTTGTTTTTCCACTGGTGAATGAATGGGGAGACTCATGTCAACAAAGTCTTTTTCTTACAAACACAATTCCATACAGAGTGTATAATGTGTGATGACCATGGGTTGAGGGGGGAGGGGAGGGGGACTGGGAATTGGTTGGAGGCACTATTATTCTCTGGCATAACGGGCAGTAAGTAAGTAAGTAAGTAACTATTATTCTCTGTACTGTGACACAAAATAATAAAAAAATATCCACTGGCATTAATTTTTTTTTTTATTTGGAGTAAAATGCGGCATAATTTGTTTTTGTTTTTTCCCAACACAATTGGGAAAAAACTGAGTTTGCAATTTGCATGTCTTTTTTTTTCTTTAAAGAAGTGTCAGCTTGCAACAGTTTCTGTTTTTAATGCACACACACACACACAAAAAAAAAAAACTAGTTTATACTTTGCAGTAGCTAGTGTTATGGAAGAGAATTTTAAGGATTTTTTTTTTTTTTTTTTTTTAAGTGCTTACACAATATTTCTTGAACCATACATACGTACCATGTACCTACTGTGTATTGGTCAGAAAATGTAGCCAAAAAAAAAAAAAAAGAGAAAACTAATAATTATTATATTTGCTAATGCCATGCTGAAGAATTCTCAGAGTATTGACGAGATATCTCAAAGTTCAGCACTGGGTATGCCATGAAACTTGTTAGTGTGAAAGGGGTATCAGAGTGGCACCAACCCCAGGATGAACCCATCACTCCAAGCCACAGGCTCATTGAGATGTCTCCCACAGCTTGGGGGACTCGTGATGTTTGCTTTTATATGTACATCTCAATCATACCCTGTCTTTTGCCTCTTCCTTCTCTTCAGCATCTTCACATCTCTTCTGGAAGTGAATGTCATTCTTCTTTTCCTTCTTCTTCTTCTTCTTCTTCTTCTTCTTCTTCTTCTTTTGAACTCCTTCTTTCTCTTCTTCTTCTCTTTCTTGATCACAAAACAAACCCAATATCATTGGACTTTATGACATCCAGACATTCTTATTTTTAGTCTATAGATATTAATATTTTTGTTCTGTCTACTCAGTCTATTTCTTTGCTATTCTTATTACAATCATTTAATCATTTCTACTATCACAAATGTTATCACTATCATGCCCTAGTCTTCCTCTGCATTCCTTTTTTAAAATTTTCTCTTTTAGTTTGTATGCTTCATCTCCTTCTTTTTCTCCTTTCTTCTTCTTTCTTGTCCCTCTTCTTATTTAAGCAGATTCTTCTTCCCCCTCCTCTTCTAAAATGTCTCATTTCAATTCCTACTCACCTTCTAAAATTAGCAATAACCAAGGGCGGATCCAGCAATTTTGTAAAGGGGGAGGGGGGACTGATATTTCTGGTGCCATTTCTTTTTATTTATTTTGTTTTTAATGAAAAAAATAAAGGGGGGGGGGGGCATGCGCTGCTTGCCCCCTCCTCTGGATCTGCCACTAAAATGACTTTGACAGGACTGCTCATCGCGACATGGTATTCATGGTTCAAGTTCCCAACCCACATTTTACATGCAAGCACATGTCCCACATAATATGAAAATTTTGGACAATGTGCAACCTTGTAATATAAGTTACGCTTTGTACGGTTATGTACCAGGCCGAAGAATGCATCTAGCCACAGCTGCATTAGATCAAACTGCCCTAATGTCGGTCAAATGACGGTGACGTGCCGTTCATTATAAGCCGCAGGAGAGGATCAAATCAGAGTTGACAAAGAATCCCTTATAATCCAATCTAATGGCCGACATATTAGTATCATTGGTTGTCATTACCACTGTCCTGTGTGTTTCTGCTGTGATAGTACCATGCAGCTTTATGCTATCAAGAATGCACACAATACTAGGCCTGAACTAGAGTGCCAATTTTGGTTTATGTAGTGTCATTACCGCTTTGACATCACTGTTTATGACTATACTCATTACCTAAAAATTTATTCTGATGATTCCATTTTAAAAGTGTCTCACATTTAATATTTAAACAACTACCGGTACTGGTTTATACACATACGTTGTATACTTACGGAATAGCGTCCTTTTTACCCAGTTAAAGGGACTGTATAGTACTGGTTGAAGTAGGGATTCATGTTTTGAACATTCCTAAGTGAGACAATGAAAAGCCTCTTTTCATGAAATATGAAAGAGCATGTAATTTCAAGAAGGATTCAACGTTTATTTGATGAAAATTGGTTTTCAAATGGCTGAGATATATCCAAAAAATTGCTAATAATAAAAGGCAACATGCCCCAACTTTATTAGTATATCTTTGTTTCACATTGATTTTGGATATCTCGGCCATTTCAAAACTGATTTTCATTGAATAAACTTTTGATACCCCTTAGAACCGCATGTTCTTTGACATCTCATAGAGTGGTTTCTGAATATCTCACAAAACGTTAAAAGCTAAATCTTCACCTCGACCAGAACTGTAACACCCTTTAATCTTTCCTGTCAAGTGTTGCATTATGCAGTGAAAATCTATCCCAAAACAATGTCACTCATATTGTTATCTTTTATAGTATGAGTTTTGCCTTTCATTGTATTGTGAGAGCACTGCACAATGTTTAAAGTACATTGTATTTCATGGTGGAACAGAATACCCCTTTGTTTGTTTAATGATGGAGGCAAATTCAAATCTAAAAAGGGGGAAAATTCTACATATTTGGCACTTACATAGTCTGATGAAAAAAAAAATGATTGTATAGTTTTGGTTGAAACCTACATTTCAGGTTTCTATGTTAAACATATAATATGAAAGAGCATGTATTTCTATGAGGAATTCAACGTTTATTTGATGAAAACTGGTTTTGAAATGGCTGAGATATCCAAAAAAGAGCGATTCTAATAAAGTGTATAACCCACACTTTATTACAACTTTTTGTACGATCGCTTCGTTTTACTTAAATTGTTTTTGAATGTTTCAGTCATTCCAAACCCGATTTTCATCAAATAAACTTTGAATTCCTCTTAACCCTAAAAGGGCCGGGGGGGGGGGGGGGGGGGGGGGGCGGAATCCGCCCCCCCTCGACGTTTCGTGCTATAATTCTGTTACGCGAGAAGGCCTCGTCGCGAGGCTTCTTGACTTTGTTTGTTCAAGTCTCGCGCAACTTTTGAGACCAAATTTGCGACGTCCGCGCGTACTTTTGCGAAGCCACGCCCATTTTTGTAACGGAATGTCGCCCCAAAACGGGAACAATTTTGTGTACATTTCCTATGGAAAACAGTGCTCTGTCGTGAAAGTCATAAAAACCTGATTATTTTTACAATTAATCACTTTCATTGATTAGTTTTGTGCTTATTATGGTAGAAAAGTGGTCAGTGACAATTTCCAATGAAAAAACAAAGAAAAAAACAAAAGTTGAAAAACAAGGAAATACATAAGAAATTCTGAAAACAATAAAATACATAAGAATTGAAATGAATTTTGGAAGTTTTTTGTGATGCACAATCGTTGAATATGCTGCAACAGATTTACAGACCAAAAATTAGACTCTCAATGCTTTTAATTAGGCTAAAATATGATCTTGAGCTTAATTTGCATAATTAATTAATTAAAATTAGAAATTGATTGTTTCAAAAAATCTTATGACACAATCTTGTAGATTATGACGCAGGTCTCATGCATGCAAAATTTCATCGCGATCGTGCCACCGATGGCCGAGATCTCGGGGGGGGGGGGGGGGGGGGGGTCCATCCCCCCCCCCAAATGGAATGCTCTAGCTGTACTATGCCATAGGTGTTTTCTTGGTATCTCGCAAAAAGTTAAAAGCCAATCCTCATCTCTACCAATACTGTACTCGCTTTAACACATGAAGTCACACAGTGAAATGCCTGGTCCCACACTTGCTATATCTGTGCTGTATGAAAGTTTGAAGCATTCTCATAATCTGCATTGTACAGCAAAGCATAAAACATTCACAATGTTCAATCTACTAAATCCATGATAATCCTCTCTATTCAATTCTATCATCATTTAGTTTACATACTAAATCATTCTTTTAGACATTAGAGGAATTTTAATACCGTGTACATAGGACCTACATGTAGTACCTGCATTTGTACATACAAGGTGTATGGTACATGAATAAATAGCATGTTGTTGTTTTTTGTTTTGCACTTACATTTCATCGTACCCCATCCCCTTGGGAAAACAAAAAAGAGGATAAAAATTCCCCTTTAATACAAGCATGTTTCTCCCATGGAAACTACGTACTCCAGTAGTAAAGTGGGGATGGTCATTCACCAAAGACAGCATCTAATACGGTAGCTCAAGTGATGTCTACTACACTGTAAAATGGGGTATCATCTACTCATTAAATCCATTCTGTGCAATTTTTGCATAATGAATCACACCTGTACTGCACACCACACTGTGTACATCCATGGTCTTTCCATTACATTTTGCACAATGTATACAATGCATTGTGTCACTATCTATTTCCCTCAGTGATGTACAGTATCATACTGTACAGGAGAGCAATGACGTTTATTCACAGCACACAGCTGGAGAAATGGAGGTGTAGTCTTTGCTCCAGCCACATTATATGTGACCGTGCACCTCAAAACGAACATAAAGTCGCACACACTGATTTTGCGTGAGGACTGAAAATAAGTGAAATGGGTCAACCTAGCCGAACTTGACTTTTCATATTTTCTGAAAAAGCGGGTCTTCTTTTAAATTATGCTAAAATTTGGTATCATAAAACGGGTAGGAAAGTGTGTTTTTTAGCAGTTTATCTTGAATATTTTTGGTAGAATAGTGTGATTAGGTGTGTCTTTAGAATCCCTTTTTCATTTCTGAAAAACCTTGTCCACACTCTTCACTTTCAACTCCAATGACTTTTGAAAGGATAGTGTTACTGCTTTGAAAGTTGGCATTAATTATGGACAAAATGTGTTAATGAGGCATGCTTGATTTAAGTTTAATCTGATAATCCCTTCATTGTTGTTACTCTGGTGGTTTACTTCCTGTTTTTTGTCCCATTCATCGCACAGCCAGCACGGTTTGGTAAAGATTAAGGGCTTGAATAGACACTGTACTTCAGAGCCTCTTTTCTCAGTTTTCCTGAGTTTGTGCTTTCTTTCCAATATTTAGATTGGTTAGGAGAGTCCATTTGATTTCAGTTATACATCATTCTAAAGTCTGCTCTTTCAGAATCTGGTCTTAACTAAAAATTCATGTCTGGCGACTTTTTGCTCGTTTTGAGGTGTAGGGTCACATATTTTATAGTAATTTTTCAGCCTTTGGATGAAAGATGCTGCTCAAAAATCCAATGAGATTACAGACTGAGAACAATACTATGCACAATTGGTCACTGATTATCTCATATTTTGTAGTTGGTCACATTCTACTGTATACAGTGTATCATGCCATACAATGTACAAACTTGTAGCTTGGCTGGAAGCTATAAAAACCAAAAGCTAAGAATTGAAAATTACAATTCTCAAGGGACTGATATACAATTGTATCCTGAGTAAGTGAAACCACACAATAGGCGTGTCTTCATCAACCCGAAGTTTCAAAATAGCGCGCTATCTTGCGGTTACCAAACTAGTCCGATGTCAAAATAGCGCGCTATCTGTGTAGTGAAGACGCAAACAGCGCGCTATTTGATCGGGAAAATTTCCCCCAAAATCTTGGTCTAGTTCGTGAACTAGAGCGCTAATTCGTGAAATAGCGCGCTATTTTGGGTGCGTCTCCATCAGCCCAAAATTTTCTTGATCCCTCCACGCTTCTGGTTAGCCAGCTGGCAATGGAAAGCGCATTGTGAACAAGCTAGTAATTGTGTATAGTACATTACACGCACGGTGTATTCAAGAATCACATGTGTGTACTATAGGCCTACTGTTGTTGACATCTTTAAAACCAGGGAGGTAGCGTTATAAATATCCCCTTGGAGAGAATTTGCTGTACTGCTTACCTCCCTCTGGTTGTAGTATCGTACATACGGTGATATAGGAGATTTTGAGTGGGGAAATCCACTTTCGAACCGCGAGCTTGTAGGCAGAGTAATATTGTGAAGTGCGCATGCGTCAATTTTCGGACTAATTTCCCAAAGCAGGCGTTTCAAGCTGATGAAGACGCATATTCGCAGTATCGGGCTATTTTCTAAGACCACAAAATATCCCGCTAGTTTGAACTTCGGGCTGATGAAGACACGCAATGCGCATTTCATCCAGATTGTATCTTTAAGTTTTACACCAGTCCTATAGATGATCATACTCTAAAATGACTTTCACAGGTCCCTCAAAATGCGAAGTATTAAAACTGATATCAAATAATTGTTTGTTTATTGTACTGTATGTGCTGTATAAAGTATGTTGATATTTTTGCCTGATTATCATTTTCTATAAATCTATTTTTTCCACAGAGCTGATCAAAGGTATTTGCAGGTTTTTTTTATATTATTCATTCTAGCCAAGAATATTGGAAAATACACAATACATAGAAATAAACATGTTGAAGATGAGTCCCGTGTATACTCCGGCAGGTGACTATGGGAAATGTGTGTTCAACATGTAGAAAAATATTTTAAAGTCAGCCTGTCCTCAACGGGCTAATGTACAGAGTGTACATTGTACAAAGTTTGTACCATGCACAATTTTGCATTCATGCTGCACCTATTGATAATTTGAGATTTGATTCAGCATTTTACAAACACTACAGCTTCAGAAATTTATACAAGATTCTTTCCTTGGAACAAATATGTGTACCATTTGTTGTCACAGAATTGTTCATCACCTGTTAGTGTATAATACAAAATTGTACAAGACTGCATACTAGTAGTTAATGTTGTCGTTTTTTTTTCCCCTTTTTCATGCGAGGCAAAAGCATGATACTTCCAAGTCCATGTATTGTATCTCAGATCAATCCACAGAGCCATGGTTCACTTCATTTGATTCATATTTCGTTGGTGGGCATACATGTAGATCGTGTCTGGGTGCGAAATCAAATCAGCTACAAATAGTCTTGTGCTTTCTCTCTATCTCTTTCTCTCTCTCTTTTTTTTATCGCACACCCAATATCGGACATTTCACATGTAATTTTGGTAATCAATCTAAATTTGAGACAGCCCCAAACCAAGGATAACTATAGAATTCTAAGGTAGGATATGGCATATAAAACTCACTGTAACAACTCATCAAAGTTTAAATGAAGTGTTGTCTCTTTTGAAGTCATTGAATTTGCTATTATAGTGTTTTCCTGTTTGTGGGTATTGTTTGTCTTTTTTATGATTTGTTCTTTCCTTTGCTTATAAAAATGCATTTTGTAGACAATCTTGTTTTGTTTTGTTTTGTTTTGCTTTGTTTGGAAGGTATGACAAAAAAATGTTCAATGAAGAAAGAGGTCACAAACAATGTAATCTCACCAAAAAATATCTTGACTTCTCTATCTGGAATACATCTTGCACATTGTACAAGCACAAAGGAAACATGATTAGGTGATCCGAGTATCCTCTCGGATCACTTTCTGTATCTGTACGGATTCTTTCTTCTTCTTCTTCTTCTTTCTTTATTTCTCCCCAAAAGTTGTGCAGAGGTTAGCTCAGAAAGTGCTATGCCTATGAAGTTCAAACTTATACCATGTATGTATCATGTCCCAAAGACGACAGATCTAGTCTTCAAAAGGTTTTATATGAGATTCAGGTACAGTTACAATTACGTACATGTACATGTATGTGTAGTGTAGTTGTATTAATATTGAACAACGTACAATGTACGTATCATGACTTGTAAGGACACCACTTTTGTGTCTGTGTGAAATGAATATGAAAAGTGTGATGTACATACAGTGTACAGCTGTAACTGCTTCAGTTCCAGGGCAAAAGTAGTATGTTCTCCCTTGAAATATTAGTAATTACATCACAGTTTCAACAGTGTAGATAATGACTTGCAATTTTGCATTGCAGACAATTTTTCTCAATTAAGAATTTAACGGAATTGCTGTTGTTATTATTACTGGACTCCTAGATAAGAATTATTGCATGATCAAGGCTCTCTACCCCTACAGTTTGTACTGTACCCTGTACACGTATAGTATTGACACATACATGTATTAAAATACGTAGAATCCACAATCCAGAGTTAAACATTAGTTCAGTCCTCATGATCTCCAATACTCTAAATCATGCTATAATCGCGGAATGATTTTTTTCGTAAATTGGGGCCGACGGCCTTTTTTACAGCATAAATTTTCGCAAATTGCCACTGGCATTCAATGCAAGGCTAGACAAACTTTCCTGTGCATTTTAATTTCTTTGCGAAATTAAAATGCACACGAACAGTCCTCGTTTTTCCAGTATCAGGTGACCATGAAAGCATTTCACTAACGTTATTTAAAAATGCTCAGCTTAAGTAACAACATGTGTAAAAATGTTGTTACATACAAATTGTACAATAACGTCAGACTGTTTTATGCTATGGTTTTGTAAAAACAAACTAATTCCAGTGATTTGTATCACACCTCTCCATGATGGTAAGGCTGTTTTAGTGAGTGAAGCAGGTGAAAACCATAATTCACAGACCACATTAACCCAGTAATTGAGCACTGTGTATTATATCCCTCATTCCACTATTGACTACGTTTGTGCTTCTGAACTCCTGTGAATTAATTTCTCTTTTCTTCACATCAAACTGGAAAAAAAAAAAAAAAAAAATTAGAGATGGGGGGGGGGGGGGGGTGGAAGGTACAAAAGCTTACATCTCACAAGCCATTCAATCAAATAGCACATCAAACAATCTATCAAACTGCCTGGAACTTCTCACTTTTATCTCTGAATCACAACAAGTGGTACTTTAAAACAAACAAACAAACGCCAACAAACAGATCGACTCTGTACGTAGGAATGCTGGTCAATTATTGATTGCTGAGTAATCAAGCGGTAAAAGGAATCGTGAGGCACTCTATGAAATTACACACAGGTATTGATAAATCTATGTTGGTACCGGTACCGCTCATTCATTTTCGTTTTTTGTGTTTTTGTACAGTACGTACGTTTGTATGTTCATTATACACGTAAAGCTGTCTAAGAAGTACTTGTGTGTTCGTTTTTATGTGTTTTGTGTTTCTCGGCATTATACACTTTGTCCAATTTGTATTTGGGGTACCGAGTATTAGACTGTGTGAAAAAAAAAAAAAAAAAAAATAAGAATATCCGATCTGTGACTGTGCACGAATTGCATCCTCTGTGGTCTTATGGTGTACACATACTACATACCGTGTATAAGGGCAATTCCACGGTAACTCGCATTACAAATAATGGGTACATTTATGGGATAATGTGCCAATATCTTTGTAATTGGAAGGATCCACAAGTTACTTTTTTCATCATTGGTTAAGTAGACATACACCAACTAAATGAATCCAAAAAGAAAAATAAAGGACAAACATGTTGGGATTCTTGAATCATTTAATTTTGGTAACTCGCGTTACACAAAAAGGACATGGTCAATTGTATAAAGGCCTCTTTTTGGAAAGTCTCCTCATACTAGACTATCGTGATAAAAGTTTTCCTACCTTGAATTGATAGTGGGTTAGGACTCATGAATTAACACTATCAAAGTTGAGTAACAATGACCTGGTAAAATGTAGGGAGCCTTTACATCGGTAACTCGCGTTACGGTAACTCGCGTTACATTATGTCCACTAACACAGGGTGACACAAATTGATGACATACAACTGTTCTGATGGCACTGAATCTTGTGTTGAATATTTTGAGAGATGCTTAGTACATAGTAAAATGAATAAATGTTAAACAAATATTTTACTAATCAACCCAATTGATAGAGAAGAATGTGTTTAAGACTAAAAAGAGCTTCACTCCTCAAAGAGACCCTGAATATGTTTCAATATATACCCAGATGATTTAGGTGTATAAGTACATAATTTTCAGAGTGTACAAAATGAAAGATGTTGAAATTTTTTTAAAAACAAAACATAAAGTATCAAACCCTATCGACAAGTTTACAAAAAAGCCTACAATCTTTCAAAAATTAAAATCCTGTCTTTTTGAAAATTCTAATTTCTTTGCAACTGATTGACAAATAGACCAGTTCGTAATTCCACTTTGCGCATGAGCAGAAAAAGTTCATTTGTACCAACAGGCATTTTGGTTTGTAAATTCACTGATATAAGCATCTGTGATGCGATGGTTATTCATGTGATCCTTATCTAAATGATGCTTGCCAGCACATCCACCTCACAGCAAGAATGGTATTTTGCAATATAAAAGGAAATAAGCTGTTACTGCATTCAATACAAAACAATGAAACGGATGCTTGCTAAATTATAAACTGATGGGAGTATTCTGATCCCCTGATCCAAATGCAAGTTCATTCTTTTTTTTGAACATGAATTCCATAAATTGTTATGTCGGGCAAGTTTTATGCATTATGCCGCTTTGAAAAAGAGTGAAGTGCCGAACCAACTGAGAGAAAAGAAAGGTCATTTGTACCAATGTGTACATGAGCTACAGTGTAATTACGAACTGGCTTATTACCCTGCAAATGTACATCAACTTAAATAAGCACTCAATTGATCAGTGTTTTAGTAGTAGCCATGATTAAAAAGTCATGGGCGTGCATACTCGAGCAGTGTTCGAACAAAGACCTCCTGATCTCCGGACGGGCATTATCTCGGAACTAGACCACCGAACTTCCGCCCGACAAGAAGTGTTGGTTCTAATCCTTATATCATGCAGCGGGTACTGTGTAATTATTCAAATTCATGAAATGCTTTCGTTGAGATGTTATTGCAACTAATTGACAAATTGCCCTACATCAACATAATAAAAACTGAATTGATCAGTGTTTTATTAGTAGCCATGATAAAAAATCATGGGCACACATACTTGAGCAGGCCGGATTTGAACCCACAACCTCCTGATCTCCGGACAGGCGTCATTTTCACTAGACCATCGAATAAGGATTAGAACCAACACTTGCTGCTTTATAGCATTCTGTAATAAAAATTTTGTAATACTAATGCAGGAATTTCATAAGATAAATTTTAGGTTAGCCTCGTTCACTGCTGGATGTACATGTACACATGCAATGAAAGCCTGGCTAGACTCTTCAATGTGGCATGTGATCAGTGGCCTTGATGCTAGTATTATACAATCACAGTTTATTAGGCTACTCTCCTTTGTTTCAGTCCAGCATAGTGTGTATAACACTGGATTTGATTGTTTTCACCATGATATAGCTCAATTAAGTGTTAAAATTTGCTTACGTTGGTGGAAACTTGTGTTTATAGTCGGTAACTCGCGTTACATACCGGTAACTCGCGTTACATGGTAACTCGCGTTACACTTTTCATTGACATTTTTTAATGTGATGACAGTGTTTATTCAAGTCAACATCCTGTGTACAGTATCAGGGTGTGATGAATTTAGAAAATTATGATTCCCAACAAATTACCTCCACTGCTTCCTTCAGAATGAAAAATATTTCTTGTTTCGGTAACTCGCGTTACATGGCTCAAGGGCTGAACTTTCAGGTGGTGATAAAAAAATTTTGATGGTGGCATAGAAATTTTCTCATGGGAGACTGAAGTAGAACCAATTTGCTTCTTTAAAATGAATTAACTGAAGTGCTGGCAGAATTTTTCTTTAAAAAAAATGTATATCAAGTTAAGCATGCATTTTAGCAATTTGGATGACTGAAAAATTGTCTTGAACATTTGTAGCTGTTTCTCGGGAAATATTTGACCGATTGATATAATTCTTTGAGTTTCTTCAACTTCAATATATGGGTAATACATAATGAGTAATTCTTTTGCAATATAATAAACTTGAAATTTTAGTGCCATGTCCACATTCCCATGGAATTGCCCATAACATGAAAATCAAATCACCCCCATCATTTTGTGTGTGTTTGCGTATTGTACATGTACAGTACACATGTGTATATATGTGTGCACTCTTGTGTATCTAGTGCCTCTGTGTGCCTGCATACTGTGAGCTTCTTCTGTACACAATGCTGTGGGGTACTGTATACGGCAAATATTTCGTGAGGTTTTTATATTTGCGAATTTCATGAGTTGGGTGCTTTTTGCAAAATTAAAGACACATGAAAATATTGACTCTGATCCCGACGTGAATGTGACATTATGCATACACTTCTCCATTCAGTACAAGACTCCACAATCGTGCATTCAACCACTTGCGAAATTGTTGGGAATTCTAGATTCAAGAAAATTTAGACTCGCAAAATGTATGGCTTTAATACACAGTATGTGTGTCCTGGTGTTACAATTTTTAAGACTGCAAGTTTGAGGAATTTGCAAAAACACACAAGGGTCATATCTTTGTGATCTTTGTGTAGAAATTGGTAGGGGGTCTTCTCTATATTACAACACACAAGCACTGAATTCAGCGAACTTACTTCCAGTCGTACACGGTGTCGAAGGTGAAGGACTTCTTGGGTTCTCCCGGGGTACCCTTCGGGTTCCGCACCTCCACCACGCCCCTCTTGGTGTCCATCTCCACTACCCTCTCGAAGCCCTGCCCCTTCTCCTTGTCGTTCAGGGGTCGACATCGGATGATGACCTTCACCGACTCGGCATTCTTTTTCGACTGCAAGAGAGAAGGAATGGAGTACCAAAGTGTGACATCATTTGTTGCCATGGAAACCAGATCTAAACAACCTCATTTTAATAGTCTCTCCAATATACACTGAACTCAACTGTCAAAGGCCGTACAGGGGTCGCACTTAACTTTTCTTTTAACTAGCCAGGCGGACTACTTAGAATCAATTTTAACACTGAAGCAATATTTTGGCTAGCCAGACGGACTAGTAACTTCAGAATTTTATGATTTATAGCTAGTCCGACGTGATTTTGGGTGGCCAATGGCCAGCGGACCATCGCCAATTTCGAACCCTGCCGTACACAAAAATTCACCTCCTAGAAAAAAATAATTTTTGTACACCTGTGTGCTACAATGCCCCTTTACTAATCACTATGCACATATTCTAGCAAGTGATGTCTTTTATATTAAACAAAGAAGAACTTGACATGCACAGCATCTTGGTCACTGAATCAACAGTCACACACAAAAGCACTTTCCACCATCCAAAAATGGCCACTGAATGGACAACATTTTTAAACAACCAACATTGATCCAAGCTCTGCAGGAGGAATTGACAGAACTTCCCCAGGACTACGCCAGACAGCTTGTCCAGAGCATGCGTCAGAGATGCCTGGAATGTGTCCAGGCACGAGGAGGACATACACATTATTGAAAATTGATGTTTGTGACTGCTTTTTTCATCTTGTGACACTGATTTTTGTGTAAAACTTGTAAGGCTCATTCTGTTGCATTTTGTGACTTTTGATTCAGTGACCAAGATGCTCTGCGTGCCATTTTTTTCTTTGTAATAAAGATAATCACTTGCTATCGGGTATGTGATTACGAATGGATATTGCAGCATACCTACGTAGAAACATTGTTTATTTCTAGAGGATGAATTTTTGTGTGCGGCCTTTGACAGAAGTGGGTACTTTCTTTTGCTGTCCAGTGTACAATGCAAGTCTGTGATAATTGTGATAACCAGGTTCAACCTGGTTCGAACATAAGACTACATCTGTATGACATAATCACTCCAAATTGAACAGTGTACAATCTGTATTTTAATTACATCTCACAAGATGTGATATATCAAAAAGGGTCAGGGAATTATTTTGTAGGTTACTGTACATTGCATTGCTCCAATCAGAATGTCTCTTACATTGTACAGTGTTTATGTACAAGGTGGAATCTATTTTTAGAAACTTCCCTGGACCACTCTCTATGCAGATTTAAGCTCCAACCCCTAGCATAAAATGTGAAGTTAGAAGTTATAGATTGGAAAAACAGAATTCTTTCTCAAAGCATGACTACCTTCGTGTCTCAGAATAACGTGTCACACAGAAGGTTTCCATCATGGCAAATAAAGAGTTTAAAACGGGAGATTCTCCGACCTGAGCACCCTACAGTCATACTCTGATCAACATTTTGAGAAAATGGCTCAAAAAGACTCACTGCATATTCAGTAAAAACTCAATTAGACTTACCATGATTTCCAACTGGCTCGGCAGCCTCCTAGTGCTACTGTGAACTGCACCTTGTGAGAGCCTCAGATATCATGCCAGTCTTTACACGGAACTTCTGGAAAAAAAAAAAAAAAAAATGGGGGGGGGGGGTGGGATGGCATGCATTTTTCTAAAGAACATGTGCACAATGGCCCGAATTCACGATGGTGGTACAAATGAAACCATGGTAAAAAACCATCCATGGACAAAAATCATGGAGCGCCAAGTGTCACACGGAATATTTCTGAACGAAATCAGTAATTTCGTAGACAAAATGACCGTTTCGTGAACGAAATTATCATTTCAATAATGAAATTATTATTTCATGGACGAAATGTCCATTTAGTTACAAAATGTGACCATGCATCACAAAACGAACAAAAAGTCGCACACACTGACTTTGTGTTAGGACTGAAAATACAATGTATAGTTAAAATGGGTCAACCCAGCTGATCTTGACTTCTTCAGTCTTCTCCTACATTATACTAACATTTGGGATCATAAAATGGGCAGGAACGTGTGTTTTTGAACAGTTTATCTCGAATATTTTTTTTTGTAGAATAATGTGATTAGTTGCGTCTTTGGAGTCCACTTTTCATTTCTTAAAAAACCTTGTACACACTTCACTTTCAACTGTAATAACTTTAGAAAGGATGATGCTACTGCTTTGAAAGTTGGCATTAATTATGGACAGAATGTTTTAATGAGGCCTGCTCAATTTCGACATAATCTGATAATCCCTGGCTTCATTGCTGTTACTCCAGCGGTTTACATCCTGCTTTTTGTCCCATTCATCGCACAGCCAGCACGGCTACATGTAGGTGAAGATTAAGCGCTTGAATAGACACTGTACTTCAGAGCCTCTTTTCTCAGTTCACACTTGTCCCGAGTTTGCGCTTTCTTTCCAATATTTAGATAGGCTAGGAGAGTCCATTTGATTTGAGTTATACATCATTTTAAAGCTTAAAGTCTGCTCTTTCAGAATATGGTCTTAACTAAAAATTCATGTCTGGCGACTTTCTGATTGTTTCGTGATGCAGGGTCACAAATGTTGTCATATCGCCACAAACACAGTAATCATTTCATTGACGAAATTTAATTCATATATATTCCATGCAACACACAGTTGGTGCTCCATCAGACCATGGTTTTTGTCCATGGCTCAAACCATGGTTTCATTTGTAGATCTACCACCTTTGTATCAATGCGCGTGCACATCTGAGAGGACTTAATCACAGAGTTAATTACGAATCGGTATTCTGAGGGTGTAATTAAGTATGAAAGTTAATGGAAAACTTAATGATACCAAAGAGTGTCATTAAAGGGGCCCTGAAATCCAAATGCATGTTGATCTGTGTTGATTTATGATACCCTCAACATCACTTTTGCGGTGAAACAAATATCTAGAAACATTCCATATATTTTTAATGATTTTTTCTTCTATTTTTCTTCAGATTACTTGGGAACGCCCACAAAAAATCCTTCCAAACCAATCAATATTCATATTCTTGAGATGACATCATATGTCAATCATTGCTAAAGTGCTGAAATGTTCAACAAAAGACATTGGAATGCACCTTCCACCTTGACTCAGCATAACTTGCATGTTCCTGTCATATCGATGTGACTAACAAAAGACATGGCGAGGGAACTTGCAAGTTATGCTGAGTCGAGGGGAAGGTGCATTCCAATGTCTTTTGTTGAACATTTCAGCACTTCAGCAATGATTGACAGATGATGTCATCTCAAGAATGATTTCAGGGCCCCTTTAACTACTCCGATATCACGAATTTCATCGTGTTTTCTCTGCCACAATGATGCTTACCGTCTTCGGTAACCGAGGAGCGGTTGAATCTTGTTATCATGGTATCCGTAGAATTCAGAGAAAAAAAGAAATATAGCCGATCTTCGAGGAATTTTGTCATTTTATGTGAGCAAAGAGGTTGAGATCTTCGCGTGCGTAGGTGAGGGTTTGTAATCAAATACCAGAGTGTGCGCACGGAGCTCTTGGTTGTAATTACAGGGGGCGTGCAGGAGGGCATATTGAGGGCATATTTGCGCGTGTAAGCATCATTTTGGCTTCTAACAACGCGTCTGATTGGATGGAATAACAATTGTAGATGGGAGGGACCTAAGATAATTACAGGGGACTTAATCATACCTTAATTACGTACTCAGAATACCGATTTTGCCCATGATTAAGGGCCTATTAACTTCACGACTTAATCACGAAGTTAATTACAGACTTAATTACGACCTCAGAATACCACCCCAGTTTCTTGTCCTCGCGCGCATCGATTTTGGCCGCCACGTCGATTTTTTTACTATTTACTATTTTCAAAATGGCGCTGAAAATACCAAGAAATTCATAATTCTCGTCCCAGCCCGCTCCCCACCCGCATCGATTTTCAGTTGCCGCATCAACTTTTTTGATATTTTACTATTTTTTAATTTTTAAAAAAAAATCGACAATTCACCTACCAATCGTGATGTCTCATTTCTAATTACGCCTTGCGTCCTCTACTTTATAGCTGTAGTACAGCTGTAGCTTCTGTAGTGCGTATGTAATAACGCATGCATTTCACACTGCGAGCTCGGCAAGAAGGAATGACCCACAAAGCAGTTGAACTGTAATTGGATGGGCGCGGGCGGGCGCGGCCTGGGCTGTGATGTACAGCGCACTCGGTACGTCGTGGTGTACGGTGGTGTAGACAGGACGTTGAGCACCTTCTGTACATTTTTCTCGTGCTGTTGCCCGCTTCATGTGCTGCTAGATTGATTGCGCAATGTAACCACATACTAGTCATAGAAGAGACCAGCCAGCCAGCATAGCATGCGCGCGTTCTGGAGCTGGAAAAAAAAAATTGTGGAGTGCAGTGATGGAGAGAACCAATCTCAAGCGCACGTGTGCACAGCGAACGGCTTTAATACCAGGGCCCCGTTTTATCAAAAGATTATAAAATCAATTTTAATTTTCCTTCCTACACAGTCTGCCATAGACTTACAGTTGAAATCGACTTCATAATCAATTCTAACTCTTCATAAAACGGGGCCCAGAGCTGCCAACCTTTGGAAGCACAAATTAGTACTCATCAGCTCCAAAATTCGTATTTTCCCACCAGAATTCTTATTTTTTCAATCTCCCTCTTTTTGCTATTTTGAATTAAACTCGTCGACTTATGAGGCCTACAGGCTCTGAACATAACGTTATGACACATGCCGAAGCATCGAGCTGGTCACCAGCATGATAAAGATGCCAAACTACGCAATGTTCAGCGTTGATTGATTGCTTTCTCGCAATGAATGTGTACAAGTGCAAGTATGTACCTCCAAAAACTTGCTGGGAGGATTATGGAAGCTTCCACTGTCTAGCAGGGGATGTGGAATGCTTTCATCTTCTCAAGAGAGCTTCTTTGTGAGCGGATGCGATACCTGTACTCTGTTCCGTGTTTCCAATTATCGTTTCCTATGAAAACATAATCACGCGTTGTTTTCAGGCTTTTTTTCATTTTATTGGATTTTAAACATCAGTCTTTTCCGAAGTATTCCAATTCCTTTTCCCCCGACTGGAATCGGAAAGTCTGCTATAACGATGATCGCAAAATGCCGCGCTGTGTGTGGAAGCGCCGATGTGCAAACACGTGGCTTCACTTTCAAGTTTAAAGGAATGCACCATGTGCTCCTGTCTATAAGAGGTTACTGCAAGTTCGATAATCGAATGCGCCGTAGCTGAGCTGAGCTGAGCTGAATGGCTTATTCACGGTAAACATGCAGTTTACGTTCGATACGAAGAAATCATTACGTCTTTCACGAGGGAAAAACACACAAAACAAACAAACAAACAAAATACACCCACAAACGAATGTTGATAGCCAAAACTTTGAAAAGTAATAAGCAGTTTTGATGAGCGTGAACTGAAATTGTCATTACACGTTGTATTTTGCTGTTTCCTTACTGCTGCTTCTTGGTACAGTAGCACTGTAATGATGGCCATGGAAGAAATGAAGGGAGAATGTGACTTACCTGCACAGGTAGACATGTTTAACTACATTTATGTAGTTTTGGTATACAATCATTCATCATCCAAATGATGAGTGATTATCAAATGTCTTTTTAGAATATGAAGAAACATCTTTAAATGTTTAATGCTATAATGCCATATCAGTATCATTTTGACATCCATCTGCAATTGTACAAGCCAGTTTCCAGTCGAATGTGCTACAATTGTACTGTGAAGAACTATACATACCAGATGTGTGGACTCAAAAAGTCACAAACACAAATGATAAATAAAGCAGTGTTTTGAATATCATGGAATTAATTTCAGTCGTACATTTGTTGAAAGACATGTTTTATACCTGTTTCAATTAATAGCACAATACATCAGAATTGCAAGTACACTGGTATCAGAAATGCCAGTATTAAGATGGTCATTTTCCCTTGACATCTCTAGTGGAAAGAAAAAGCAAATGTATTTCTGCATGCATGAAGTTTCGTTTCAAGTATGGTACATGTACATGATATATCTATGTTTGTTTGAAAATGCACAGATTAGTGCAGGCAAGACATACACTTGGGACCTGGTCTCTCATAACACAGCTACCAGAGTGATATTTCATTTCATAAATTGGATACTTATAGAAAATAGTAAACCCCTCTCTCCTTACCTTTCTCAGAATTACCGGACGAGAAACACATATTACTTACATTTTGACAATCCTTGAAAAAATAGTAAGATATCAAATAGTAAGGACCTCCCTCATCGCCTTGCTCAAAAAACCCAGACGAGAAACTGTTTTCTTTTTTTTCTTTTTTTTACACAGTTGTACTTGGCCTTACTGCCCTTAGCATCCTAATTCCTATCAAGCTTTGTTCAGATGTTTGGCCTTTGCCTTCGTCTCGTCTAGACTAGTCTAGACCTCTAGTCTAACCCTAACCCCGTCGCGGGGCGCTGTAACACAGTAACGGTACGTATTTGTCCGTATGGGGTCGCTGCTGCGGTTAGTCTAACCCTAACTATACACAGCCCAGTCGCTGTACTATACAGCGTAGGCCTACTAACAGCGTCTGGTAGCTGGTCGGGCTAGTCTAACCAAGACGTTTTAGCTTTTTTGCCTGAAAGTTTTGATCCCAGAATTGGAGAGCAAAAATCGACTTTGAACCTAAGTAAAACCTCCATGTCTGTCAGCCCTACTAGCCCGATTCGCATACTGCGAATGCATGCCACGGACCTCCACTGCAGCTGAGAAAAATGTTCTAACTTCTACTTCAGGCCGTTAGGCGTAAGAATAAGATAAATTTGCCCCATATTCGATAGTAAACCGGTCTACAACGTATGTAAACTCATACTCAAAAGTGACAAATATTGTAACGTATGGGACTGAGGGAGTGACGTCCAATCGATTTTGCGGTGATCCATCAACACCCGTTGCCAATCCTAACGTCAGAAATCACGAAGCTGCTAACAGAAGAAGCGACTATTATTTAAATGCGCAATCATTCATACTTACGAAAATAATTGCCTATTTCCGTCAACAATTCCTAGATTGCCTCCATGTTCATATTCCCCCACAAGGCTGTCACATAGAACAGATTTTGACAACTGCGGAATGTCCTCGGGACTACATTTCTTCAGCAGTTTGCTGCCCTCTGCGACAAGATTTGTAGAACAATACTGTGGATTCTGTTCGAAATTGGAGCAGGACACTGTCCAGTGTGTTAGCGCTGCTAGATTAAATAGACAAGTGTTAAGGCTATTTTTTTTTTCACCCTTTCCAATATAAAATGAAAATAACTGCTATAATAACATTTTACAATAATTCCTATATAACCTGTTGGATTTTATTTGATGTGAGAAATAAATCAAGGGGGGGGGGGGTACCCAGTCGCCCTCCCTCCACATTTTAGGGAGCTTTAGATTTTCTTGAACTTGAACTTGAACTTTATTGAAAATAACACCTTTTTGCCCCGTGGGGGCATATAAAGGCTTAAACGTACATAACATGCAATGTAAACATAGTATCATACTATAACGATATAGAACATATTTACAAATAGTGTACAAAATATATACATGTATATACAGTTGTCAGCCGTCACTCAATCTGTGAATCAGGGCTTTCTTGGCAGTAAGCAAAATTAATTACTATGTAGTTACTTAAAGGGAAGGTTCAGCAGTGGGGTAGAGGGAGGTCTAAACTTAAAAAAAAAAAAAAATGATTTATGATATCAAACAAAGACGATTATCAATTTTTAATACTTTGTATTAAACAAATAGGTTCTAAAGTAATAAAGTTACATTTTAATCGTAGTATACAATAACAAAGGGTTTTTTAAAGCAGTTGAAAGCTTCGATTATGTTCCACTATTGAACCATCTCTTCAAGTCGGAACCGGATAAATAATAATGGTGCATAAGACATTATAGTTTCTAAGTAAAACAGTAATATTAAGAGTCATGGAATTAGGAGGGGGGAAAAATGTATTCTACGGGGAGGGGAAGGGGAGAGATGGGGGTGGGGGGAGCTAAAATGGTGGCTTAGAGGACTTGAATTCCACCATAATAGCATGGGCAAACTTGGCAAGTATGATCAAAATCTTTCTATCTGCAACATTAAACAGCTTTTCCATTTTATATGTATTTGGCTTAGTATAATAATAACTTGGTAATAATTCTGACCTGGTATTTTCTAATGAACTGCATTCAAAAAGGACATGAAATTCATCACCAATCTTTTCACTTTTACACAGAGTAGTGCCTTTCATCATAACTAATATCTCCAAATCTTCCTAGTACTACGGGGAGATGGGTAAAACCCAATCTGAATTTAGTCAAGTTAATGGCATATTTTCGTGGGAGTATTAATAAGTATTTCTCAAGGCCAAATTTTTTCTTAAAAATTCTATAGTTTATACAGGCACTTGATGATTCAATAGAAGAATACCAACTTTGGGTGTATTGGTCATCCAATCTTCGTTTAATGTTGGCTTTCAACCATGAAAGGTTACATGTTTGTGATGACCAAACCCCACTAAAACCACAATCTGAAAGAGTTCTTCTAACACATTCTAACCATTCTGACTGATAACCTTGGGTGTTATGCATCTGAAAAATAAGACTATAGATGGTAAAAGCAATATTACTCTCGCTTTTGTTGTATGAGTTTTGCCCAGAAATTAACCATTCTGTACCTTATGTGGCTTGCTATTGGATAGCGTCCAAGTTCACCTGACACCATGCAGGTAGGAGTTGACAATTTACAGCTAAGAACTATTTTACAGAATTTCAGGTGGAGCTTTTCGGCGAGGTGACAATGAGAGTAGCCCCAAATCTCACAACCATAGGTAAGAATTGGTAGTACTAGACTATCAAATAAGTCAAGTTGGATATCAATAGGGAGAGCAAGTCTCCTACATCTAGCTATCAAAGAGTACATAGCTTTGCTGGCTTGATCATACAGTTTTTTCTGGGCTTTAGCAAAGCTCCCATTATAATTGAAAGTAATACCTAGATAAACATACTCGTCTACAACATCTATGCATGAGTTTCCTATGTGAAATGAGGGGATGTTTCTCACCTTGCCTTTTGAAAATATAACAACTTTAGTTTTGGATACATTTATATTCAGGTCTTTTTCATTACAATAAGAATAAAGAGTATCTAATGATTTTTGCATATCTTCTTTTGACTCTGCTAAAATTATGGTATCATCAGCATACAAAAGTGTAATTAAATTTAGGTAAACGACTGTATCATCAGTCTGTAGTATGTCATATGTGAGGTTTGAAATAAGGGAAAGTCCCTTGCAAGAATTCAAGAGGCACCTTTCAAGATCATTCAAATAGATTGCAAAAAGGAGGGATGACAAGTTGTCACCCTGTCTTACTCCAACTATAGTGATGGAAAAAGTTGTGATAGCTGGCCAGAGTTGGACTTAACACATGATCTGGCTTTCTTGTATAAATTAATAATAACATTTAGGACCTTACCATTTATGCCATAAGCGATAAGTCGATTCCACAGTTTGACCCTATTTATAGAGTCGAAGGCCTTCCTATAATCAATAAAAGTGCAATACAACCTCTTCTTTTTATTGAGGTAAAGGTCAATAATTGATTTGAGGCTGAATATGTGATCCAATGTGGAATAATTATGACGAAAACCAGCTTGTTCACTTCCAAGTGAGCCAGACGCTTCCAAAAACTGAGAAATTCTATTATTAAGTAACAAAGTAAACAATTTACCGACACAACTGAGAACAGAAATGCCTCGCTAATTATCAGGATTCAGGGGTGAGCCCTTTTTGAGTATTGGACAAATAATACCTATTGACCATTCATCAGGAGTACAACCAGATAATAGGATAGCATTAAACATTTTTGTCAACATGCTTAACATCTTTTCTTTGGAGTATATAATAAATTCATTAAGAATATTGTCTATACCAGCAGCTTTATTATGTTTTAGTTGACAAATACCATTACTTACTTCTAATTCAGTAAAGTCCTTATTAATAATTGTATTAATTGAATCTAAACTGACCTGAGGTATGTGGTCATTACAAACATCATTTACACAAAGAGGGTTATTCAGTTCCACAAAATGCTTAACAAGCAAATCAAAATTAGCCTGGTTAACTTGCTTAGAGGTTGGGTCTTTCAGAAGTTTCCAAAACTCCCTAGGATTCTTAGATTTCAGTGTCTTTATTTTCCTCACAAATTTCTTTTCATAGCTACATTTAGCTTTTCTATACTTGTTTATATAGCTTACCCATGTCATTCATCTTCACATAATTTGTCTGTGATTTATTATTTCTGTATCTGACTTTAGCTCGATTTAACCTTTTTCTAGCTTCTTGGCAATTATAATTAAACCACTTATTATATTGATAACTGGAGCTACCATTTTTACTTTTATTACATACGCTAATTTTATGTTTATTATTTTTAATACAACCTGTCAGTTTGGCAGATGTTACAAACATATTGATTTTTCCAATTAGAGAATCTATTGCGTGAGAATCAATTGACACAGGTTTCAGCAGAAGCTTGTCCAGCTCAGCTTCTATTTTCATTATCTGATCCACATCAATGTTATCAAAAAAAGGGTATTTCCATAGAGGTATTCCAGCAAGGTTTAACAAACAATGGAACATTATCCTGGTTATCTTTATCTTTTATATCAGGTTCAGTAGTTTTGCAAGGATCAGAGTTACTATTGTAGAAACTGAGCAGGACAGGGTTATGTACATCAGATAAAGTGATATCAAAATCTGCAATCTCAAATCGCAAAACAAAGGGCATCATTTCAGGAGACATAATAAAATAATCCACAACGGAAGAGTTTTTGCAGGTTGGCCTTCCATAATAGCGATCATATCCGAGCCTTCCATTTGCGATGTAGAGATCAAAATTTTTACACATCTGAATTAGTCTCAAACCATAATTATTGGTAGCATTGTGTGAAGAATTACGTTGCAGCTCAAAACCGAGCGTATCAATAGTCTCCATGTTAACAATTTGATGAAATATATGAAGAGTTTGTTTGCAAAAACCGATAAGTCCATTTTGGAAGATTTTGAAATACGGTCTCTGTCATAAAGTACAAATTAATACCTTTTAAATGATATATTGGTCACTACATATAAAGGTACATTTTTGAAGTTATGGTCAAAAGTAGCAAAAATTTTCTTATTATTCTCTTTCTTTTTCTTGACCTTTGATGGCAAATATCTCCATTTGACAAATATGGACTTATCGGTTTTTGCAAACAAACTCTTCATATTTTCATCATGACCAACATTGGGAGTTACATCATTATCAAAACTAATATAGTCAGGTTTTCGGCCTGTCCACGCATTGAAGTCTCCACCAATACAAACAGGTAACTTGTTACCACCCTTTACCGAAAGATTAACAATGTCATTCTCCAAGTCATCAAATAATGTTATAGAAGAGAATCTAGAGGATTCGGGAGGGATGTAAACAAGGCCCAATAAAAACTGGAAGCCAATAACCTTCTTGTCTACTTGGAACCATAGCACATTATTACAGTTACCGTCAAGAATCTTGAAATCATTAATGATATTATTACTGATATAGGCGGCAACACCACCTGATTTATGGCTACAACCTTTTCTATTTTTAAAGAACAGAGAGTAATTATCTAGTTGAACATTGGGAATATCGAAAGCATCCATTTTTGTTTCAGTCAACAATACAATGTCTTTATCAGAGGTAAAGTTCAAAAAGTCAGGAAGGGAAACCTTATTAACCAGACCACACACATTCAGAAGGGCTATGTTCAAGGTAGCGGAGTCAGTTTTTCGTGAATATTGGTGGTCAAAAACAGATGATGGAGCACCAGCATTATGGGGGGTAGCATTGAGACTGACACTGGGGATATCAATGTGGGCAGGTGAAGAGTTACAAGTGTTGTTGGTGTTGGGGCATGTAGAAGTATAACCGTTGTACTTGCAGATAGATTCACAGCTTTTGGAAGAGGTATAAGCATCATGTTGGGTTCCAGGGGGGTGGGGCAGCAACTTAGGAGGGTTGACGTGGTGGTGGGCTCCAGGTCCTCCGCCTGCATCCTAGGCCTCAGCATACAGGTAACAGCCAAGACCAAGCCGCCTATAGTCGACACTCTCAAGCCCGAGCTTGAGCATGTCGTCTGGAGAGTCCAGGATGACAAGCCTGTCATTCGTGGACATGTTGCAGAAGATCTTCCCGTTCTTGCTGGACACGCGCTTCACACCAGGTACGCTTTTGGCATATCCCAACATACGACTTCCCAGGTCGAAAAACCAGTTGACAACTGGTACTGGTACCAGTTGATTCCAGTTAAAGCAACTGGTTTCAATATGGAAATTGGAGTGAGTGACTAGAAATCAACTGGTATCAACTGGTATTTGTCCAACTGGAATCAACTGGTACCAGTTGTCAACTGGTATCAACTGGAATCAACTGGGATCCAGTTGACAAAATTAATTTGGTGTTGAATTATTTGGTGTATGGGTGTTTGGTGTATGTCAGAATATTGTTAATATCTCAATAACCTAATATTATCCTACAGCTAGTCTTAAAGTCTATACCTACAACTATATTTAGGCTTAGCCTACATCCTAGACCTAGTTAGTACCAGGGATGTTTCATTCATATATATAGGGCTATATTGCTGTAATGATTTAAGACATGGTTACCAAGTAGATTGAACTTTTATTATAAAAATATGAAAATACCTCATCAGAGGGACAAGTTGAAATTGTGAATATGTACGGCAATAATATTAGATATATTTCTAATGCATTTCAGACATTTCTGAGTTTATTCATATCATAAAAAAAGATCAATTTAACAATATTTTCTCATTTTCACGAAGATAATTTGAATAGCTTATGAATATTCACAAGCAAAAGGACCAGTAAAAACCAATAGAAACCAACTGGTATCAACTGGTATTAGAATTTCAATGATTTGGTGGGTGTTAATGTGGAATGAAGTTATAAGCAAGTCCAGTCTGTTACATGGGTATCAAATTGTGTAAACTAATTTGCACACACACCGAAACACACACACGTGCGCACACACGCACACATACACACACGCACAAACTGGTCAAAATACAGTCTGTCAGTTGAAGTGTCAACTGTCTTAATTGGTTCCAGTTTCATTTAGTTGAAGTCATTAAGAGTCCAATCTATCTAGTTCAATCACGTCAAATGTTTTGTTTAATTGTGTTTTGCTTACTTTTTAATTTAATGTTATAACTAAGTTTTGTTATAACCTTTTAATTCAGTTATAATTGATGAACTAATGGAATTAAAATAGTAGACTTCAGCTTGTGTCAACTGGTACACAATGAGATATGAACTGGTATCAACTGGTACCCGTAGACTTGTACTGGTTTCAACTGCTAAGCAGTGCAACTTCAACTGGTATAAAACTGGTACCATTAAGACTTCAACTGGTACCAGTAGACTTGTGCTGGTTTCAACTGGTAAGCAGTGCAACTTCAACTAGTATAAACTGGTACCAGTAGACTTATACTGGTTTCAACTGGTAAGCAGTGCAACTTCAACTGGTATAAACTGGTACCAGTAAGACTTCAACTGGTACCAGTAGACTTGTAATGGTTTCAACTGCCGGTAAGCAGTGCAACTTCAACTGGTATAAACTGGCTAGACTACAACTGATATCAGTAGACTTGTACTGGTTTCAACTGGTAAGCAGTGCAACTTCAACTGGTATAAACTGGTACCAGTAAGACTTCAACTGGTACCAGTACACTTGTACTGGTTTCAACTGGTAAGCAGTGCAACTTCAACTGGTATAAACTGGGACCAGTAAGACTTCAACTGGTACCAGTAGACTTGTACTGGTTTCAACTGGTAAGCAGTGCAACTTCAACTGGTATAAACTGGTACCAGTAAGACTTCAACTGGTACCAGTAGACTTGTACTGGTTTCAACTGGTAAGCAGTGCAACTTCAACTGGTACAAACTGGTACCAGTATGATTAAACTGGTATCAACTGGTACCAGTACATCTTCAACTGGTATCAACTGGTTTCAGTAAAAATTGTTTATTTTGTTACTGGAAATTTGGAGTTACCTTCTGATTTCAACTGGTACCAGTTGAAACCAGTTAAGACCAGTTAAAACCAGTAAAGACCAGTTAAAATTGCTTACTGGTTTCTACTGGTTTTTCGACCTGGGTTCTCAGAGGTGTGAGGTCCTCATTGATGTACACCTTCCTACGGTACTCATCGAGGTCTTTAAGGTGACTCCGCTTGGCGTGCAGCATATCGGCAGAGGCTCTTGACACAAATCTGCACAAGATTTGCCGGGGTTGTCCCTGAATCTTCCTGCCATTGCGGTGAGCGACCGAAATGTCTTTGGTATCGAGGTTGACCCCAATCTTCTTGCCTAGGTCAATGACCTTCCTGGCCACATCTTCGCCTTCTTCTTCATGTAACCCTGAAATCCTAATCGTCTCGCGGCGTGTGTACTGTTCGAGGCGGTCAGTATCGTACTTTGCCAACAAGGCCTGCCTTTGCAGTTTGCTTTGAGTACCCTTGGTGTCCAGAGACTCAGTGAGCTTCTTGACAACGGCAATAACAGCTTTATCGACTGCTGTGGCGACAGTTTCAACAATTACAGGTAGCATCTTCATTATGATCTGATTGGTGAGTTCAGCAACATCCAACTGGGCAGGGTTCTCACCTTTTCCACCTTTTCCTTTGCCCCGAGGTTTAGCCGGTGGCTGAGAGTCAGCTTCGCTGTTGAAACAGAGGTGCTCCGCAAGAGTGTCCTTGATGTCCTGGATAGAGACGTCACTTGACTCGGGGTCTGGGTCACTGCTGTCAGTGTCATCCATCCCTTGGGTTTCGATTATTGGTTTTTGCAAGTCAGGTCTGAATTTCTTTGATGCCGCTTTATTGGATGATGTGGTCGGGGTCAATGTCAAGTCACGTTTGCCTGCGTTGCCAGTAGCCATCCTCGGTAGTTAAGTGCACAGGTAAATTTCAATAAGTGATAAAATTCCAAAGTTTTTCAATGAGCAGTCACACGCACGTAGACAATACACGGTTTTCCGTATGTGGGGCAGTGGACATGTAGAGAGTCACGTACGTATATTGTAATGTAGACCAGAGATTGTTGGAAAAACGTACCTTAGATATCCGCGACTGCACCAGCAACAGATTGAAAATAATGAATAGTTAAGCAATGAATCTGAGCTGATCCTGAGGCTCTGCGTTGAAGAAAAGCACTTTTCTAATGTCGGAAACGGCTGACCATAACCAGTGACACTATTTTGCGATACTCGGCCACGCGCGGACGTTCAAAAGAAAAAAAAAAAAAACATGTTCTGAGCTTGCGCAGTAGCGCGCGTAAGGTCAATCTATTTTTAGCTTGCGTCGCCTGAGTTGTTTACTACGCGTACTGGGCTATTTTTCACGTCCGCACAGTTTGCGACGTAGAGAGCTTCTTCATGCACTGATCTTATGGGGGCGCGATTTTATTTTTTATACGTTGCGTCCCAGCAGCGTAATCTAAAGCTACTTTTCCACACGACGCAGGGAGATCGAGGAGAACGTCCAGCGCAAGCGTCGGCTCAAACGTCCGCGCGTCAAAATCTAAAGCTCCCTATTATCATTATTATTATTATAGGGAGCTTTAGATTTTGACGCGCGGACGTTTGAGTCAAACGTCCGCGCGTCAAAATCTAAAGCTCCCTATTATCATTATTATTATTATAGGGAGCTTTAGATTTTGACGCGCGGACGTTTGAGCCGACGCTTGCGCTGGACGTTCTCCTCTCCCTGCGTCGTGCTGAAAAGTAGCTTTAGGTTACGCTGGGACGCAACGTGTAAAAAACAAAATCGCGCCCCCATATGATCAGTGCATGAAGTAGCTCTCTACGTTGCAAACTGTGCGGACGTGAAAATAGCCCAGTACGCGTAGTGAAAAACTCAGGCGACGCAAGCTAATGAATAGATTGACTTTACGCGCGCTACTGCGCACGCTCCAGATCATGTTTTTTTTCCTTTTAACGTCCGCGCGTCTAAAATCTAAAGCTCCCTATTATTATTTTGCACCCGACGCGTCGGGCGTACAATGAAACCCGGAATTGCCCCCTCCCCCCTCCCCACACTTCTGAAAACGTGGCACCAGCCAGGGCATGCATGTGGATTTTCTACAATCTGATTTTCAACCACATAACAATAATCTTCCAAAGCAGGCTGCTATGGAATGGCTAAGAAAGTGACTTATTGATGATGACGATTATCATGCACGTCTCTAGGCCCTACCTGTTTTGTAAGCCAACAAATAAAATGAAAAAAAAAATAAGTAGATAAACTATATACTTGAACAGATGATACAGTTTCGGTTGAGATGAGGATTTATAATTCCATCTCCTTTTCTTTTTTTCTGATTGTCTTTTGAGAAAGTGAGAAACCTCTGATGAAATAATCTTGATTATATTATATACAGCCTGTATATATATGAAGACCTGAATATAAGAACGACAAAAGTCCAATTTTTGGCCAAATTAAGTTTGACATGGGAAATTGTAGCTTATGCATGGACTCATGTGTATAAATGATAAATCCTAATTACCCCCCGAAGTGCCTGAAATGAATGAGTTAAATCTTATATTAATGTAAGAATGAAGGACTTGGGTCATTCTTACATTCATATTATAGCGCCCTCTCTCATCCTTCTCTCATCTCTATAGGGCTCACACGGGTAAATAATTTCCCGTAGAGACGTGTGCTAAAATTCAAATTTCAAAAAAAATTCCTGTAAAATAGCTGGGAGAAATGAGGTGTTTCACCTTCACTAACCTGGATAAGTGAGATATATATATGGGTGAAAACGTTGAACGATGTACAACTGGGCAAATCAGGGGTCAAAATTAAAACATGTGACTCATTGATATAGATACATCTCAGTGAAATGTCATTATTGTCAGCTTTCTTGTACACCCAATTATACTGGGATATCTCCAAGGGTGTTGTTTTTATTCAAGGTTAAATAGAACTGTGACATAATGGCGAACGTCTCTGACTAAAATAAACATCGTTTTAGTGAAAATTCAAATGAAGGGTGAAAAAAACATTCAAATGAAGATAGTTTAATCTTGTTCATACTTTCGAAGACGGTGTTCATTTGTTCCTAGATTTTACCTCCTGTGAAGTTTACAAAAGCTAATACACATGGAAGTTAAAGAAAAAGTGGAGTTTTTGTCATTTAAGCAGAGATTTTCATATTCTTATCTTCACTTTCATCTCATTTGAACAAAACATGTAGCAGGGGTCTCATTTGTTTAAGTGTTAATGTTCAGTAGATACTAATAATGAATTTAGTGCATTTCGTTTGATCAAATCACCATAAAAGCCCTATACAGACGCTGGAAGTAAGTCATGTTTTGATCAGAGACGTTCTGGTTTCACTCATAGACGTTCCTCAGACATAGGCAATACAAATGATGTCCTTTGATCCATATTTAAGAGTTTTGTGAGCAAACAACATTTTCCTTTATTAAACACATATTAATCTTTTGTCAACAATTCAGAATGGTAATTTCAACTTGAATTATTTTTCATACTAACTGATTGTAACTACGAATCTCCAAATTGTAAGAGGAATTTCGATTTCTGCACCAAAAATCAACAACAAGCCTGTTCTTGATATATTATTCAGATCTTACAACACCTTTTAATGACAGACAACAAAATTACATGAAAAATTTGCAATTTCAACTACTTTACCTAATTACTCATTTATATCAGAGACATTTGCTTTTCCATCAGGGACGTTTCGGCTGTAAGTTATCACTAAAATTAAACATCAAACTCCCTATTTTAAAAGATGCTTTCAACTGGACATTCCACATTCATTGAGAAATCATTTACCTAGGCCTAAATGTCGAGAATTGTTTTTGTTTATGATGACCACTACTTTGCATTTTACCTTCAGGTGTATTATGCAGGTGTGCCCACACGCTATCAATTTTGTATATGTTTGCTTTCAATTGTAGTCCAAATCTATATAACAAAGGTAAACAAAAATTTATTGATACTAATTTAATTTGACCCCTTAGTCTAAAATATGATTGTATGAGTATAAGCCAGTTTGGCATTTCATTAGGGACCGTACCTGGGCCACTGTTATGATGTCGTCTCAGAAAGCTGTAATTAACCTTTGCTTATCCTAGAAGCATCAAATTTCGCTGCGCTTTTTTTTTTTCATACTATGGCAGATATAAATTGTAAACAATGTAATGCACTTGCCACAACACCAAACTCAAAAGAATATCGACAGTATGGTATAGCAACTGTTTGTTGACCAAAAGTGAACTGAAAACCTCTTTCAAGAGGTTGACAATGATAACATAACAATATCACATTTTATCTGTTACATCGTTAGGGGATTATTAACCCTTCTTCCTTCAACTCAAAGGCGATGCATTATAGTGTTCATAGTGGAAACTATATAGGTAAGGGACATTCTTAATAGACGTTTTCTTGTTTCATCACAGACGTTAGTATTTGAACTTTTTTCATGTATTTGGCTTACAAACCTTAAAAATATCACTAGAATATTTCACCTTACTTCCAAAGGAAAAAGCTTCATTAAAGGGGAAATTCAGCCCAAATGTATAAAGTTATTCGCTGATAAGAAAGAAAATCATACGGGCTCCACAAAAATGAGAAGGTTGTGACATTTTGAAGTTTCGCTAGTTCTTCAGTAAACAGTTTTTGAATGGTCATTATGAATCTGCAAATGGCAAAATGAGCATGTCATCCCCTCACAACTTGCCATAACATTTGAACATAATATTTTGAAATTTCTAGTTTTTCATTCAAACATAATTATGCCCCAGGCTTAAATCCGGGTATATATGTAACTGATCACTATTGCGAAGGTAATCAACCAGGAATAGCATTATGTTTCAGATTTCAATGCCGGAAACATTAAATTTTCGTTATTTTTTGTACACGATCAATGGAAAATGGAGAGGTTATGACATGGTTAGCTCACTCATTTGCATATTCTTATCCACTGTACAAAAACCTTATTTGCAGAAATTGGCAAAAATTCAAAAAGGCAGTTAAGTAAGGGTGCAATTAAACATAATCAAGGGTTCAAGTTAGTGTGTCCTGCCATTGTTTCAAATTGGGTGCAAATATTATTTGAACCTTTACTTCTTAGCGTATAAGCCTCAAATTTCACAGGCTCAAAAGCAAACGTAGTGACGTGTATTAAAAACGGAGTCGGCATTATAACATTGAACTGAATTTCTCCTTCATTTGGTATTCAATGTCCTCAATCAGTGCATAGTATCGACTGTGTCGCTTGCGACACCTGAAACCGGGTTTGGGAAAGTCATTATTGTGTAAACAGATGGCACCTCCAAGATATCCATCCGGTCTTGCCAGTACCACGGCCGTGGTCCGGAACTTATAGGCTCCATGAACATGACTGAGACTAAAGATCCTAAACAGGATATTCGGAGTGTTTACAATCCATCCGGTCTTCCCATCTTGCTGTAAGAAAAAAAGAAATAGAGTAAAAATGATATTAAAGTTAACTTGTCATGCACTGGAGCAATGTACGCACAAGATGAACGTCTCTGATCAAAATTATAAAATCAACATTGTTTTTAGATTGCGCAATTAATGTATGTATACGAGGGCCATCTACTGTGGAATAATGAAAGATCTACTCCCAATTGTAGTTGAAAATATGTAAAACGTCCCGTATAACGTCTCTGACGTAAACATCTTTGCTTATCAGTACTTAATGGGTTTGATTTTTACAAGATATTAGCATTATATTTGGATTGAGGAACCTATGTGCTTCAAACGTAGGCAGCAATTCGCCATGATGGGTCATTAATTGAGAACAGATCTTATTTGTTCAGAGAACGTCCCTGACCTAAACCTGTTTTTCTTACATTTTTGCTTCTCTCACAAAAAACACGTAATTCAAAGTGACTACTACATTATAATTATAGACTACTGACCTATTACTAGTCATAAAACACAGTTTCTGTCCAGGCAATGTGTTTACATTATTTTGCTCAATCAACAGAAAACCTTAAATTTGAAACTCTTCTACATATTTTCAACATCTTTCAGGAAGCTTCATTTTTCTTAATATTATAACACGCCCGTGTAAACTTTGTTCTTCTTGTTCCTATAATACTAACCGCACCCATCCAGACCTAATTTTACTTTAATGTTCTCATAATTTGTAGAATGGATGTCTTTATTTCATGAAACAGTAATTATCAGAGACGTTTTTCATTTTGCTCAGAGACGTGCGGTCTTTGATCTTCATGTAGAATCTTACATATTTACTGTCTATCCTTTTTAATTTATTTCTAATCCAAAGGTTAAAATACATAATTTCACAGATGATACTAATTGGCAAATCTACGGAATGATAACTGTTATAAATTGGCACAAACACCAGGAAAGTTTTTGTTATTACTCACATTTTCAGGATTTGTGGGCATTTCCGTTGTTGAATTATGCCGACTCGATTTCAGGATGGCGCGTCAGCGCGCAAATAAAGTATCATGCAGTGTGTAAGGGTCAGATGAGGGAATATCCCTTTAGAGATTTTCAATCAGAGACATTCGCTTTGATCAGAGACGTTTGCCAATTTGGATTTTCAGCCAGAACTCATCTGTATGGACAGTATGTTGCTCTTGTTGCCAATCATCATAATCGCCTGGCTCACACTGACGTACTGATCACCAGTTTTTATCTCAAGCATAATCAACTTTCATTAATGACACCATTAACCAATCGAACATCTCTGATGGTTATTCAGTATAATTTTCTTTAATGAGCCACCACGCGATTTTTTTATACAGCTCACTCACAAATTTTGATGGAATAGTAGTACGGATAAGACGCTAAATAAATATGGCCTTACACGTTTTCATATTCATCCTTGAGTTTTTGCGTCAAGGAAAAGATAATTCATTCAGAGACGTTCTTTTTCAGACATGAGTGAATTCAAAAGTTCCTGATAAGATAAATGATATACACGTTCATGGCAGAAGTACTTGATTAAATAGTTGGAGTATGTGGGCTTACTCACAAGGAAAAACAAAGCTGTAGAATTGGATAAGAATAAAAATTGCGACGTCTGATTCTGGGATGTTTCATAAAATATGTATTTTTGTCAGTTTTTTTTTCAGCTTTAAGGCATTATTCTTTAAGGAAATGCGGTAACAACAATACAAAGTGTATATTTTCTGAAAGGCACAACCCTCCCCTACCAAATGATACATAAAACTATGAAAAACACCCACAGGTGACAATTTTACAAGGGTTTGAATATCGCAAAGCCCGAAAATGGCCAATTGTACATCGTTCAACGTTTTCACCCATATATGGGCCATTCTCAGATTAAGTGTTCAATTCCATGTGAGTAAAACCGAAAAATCAACCACAAAGTAATACATTCAAAGATGTGTTTTCGGAAACTTCAAAACCGGTCAAATACGAAACAAAAAGTGGAACATTCTAAATGATGGCCATTCATTGAGTAAAAATGAATTGAAATAGAGCATCATATATGATTTTTGATCACCAATCAGATACGTTACCGCAAATTTACATGTTGGAATGGACTCCTAACTCTGAATTGAATTTATTGTTTTGATCCAATTTCTCTTCAGGAAAAGACATCTGTCCCCCCCCCCCTAAAGATATTGGGGTTTTTAAAGAGGTAAAGATGTTGCCATCCCTTGCTAATTGGTAGAAATTATTTCTGTGTGGTAGGTTGAAATATGCTTTTTGCTGAAATGAAATATAACCTTAAGATTCACTTTGTATTTTTTGCAAATTTCGCTTACAAATAAAGTTTCGAATCCCACAAATCATGTAAAGGGAACGATCCGATCTGGAATTTCCACAGGAAACAAATATGAATTGCTTTCCTGGGGAAATAACTATTGAAAAACATCGAATCACCTTTGGTAACGTATCTGGTAAAATATAAGTAATAATTTTAGTTGTGTATGAATTAATAAATATCACCTGTTTAATTATTTACCTCATAAATTGATGTATAAAATGAATTATGTAAGCCCACATTAACCATTTTAAACATTGTACGTAATATTTAAACTATGAAATGTGGTGGAAAAGAGCCCTAAATGTGAAAGCTGAGTTCTTCATTCACAGAATATTCTCATCTTACGTCTGAATGTGTTTATCCATCTGACTATAAATATTCATTAAGTTTTGATGGATAATGCAAAGAAGGTTGAAAAAATATATTTTTGCAGGCACTTAGAAGGAAGTAGGTACAGTCTCTATGAACTCGATATGCTAAACAGTTGTTTGACCTATGGTAACGTATTTGGCTCATCCCTTTTAATGAAAATGAATAAATAATTGTTCAACTTATCAATGAATCTTGAGTAGTTCTTCATATGTTGAAAAACACTAGAATAAATATGCAACAGAACACTGAAACTTTTCTCGGAAGCGTTTCATAAACTACTTTTTACTCTTTCAAAGTTTGGTAACGTATCTGGCGTACCGTAAATGAATCTGTCGGTGAAGTTACAGAGCAATTTCTGCTGAATATTCTTCATTTGAACATAACTTTAATTTTTTATGGAAGCGTCATTCTATGCAGAATTGTTTTATGAACACTTTGTTTTACATAACATTATTTGTCACCGTGGGTGCCCTGAATTATACGTAACGTATCTGCTAAATCTGAAAAGCAAAAAACTGATATGCTGAATCTTAGCTTCGTCTTGTAAAATAAACGTTCAAAGTTGTTGCATAGAATATGAAAGTGGCTGGGTTTTATAGAATAGAACTTTGGAGTTTATGAGCACACAACGATTTGTTTGTAAAAACATTTACAATTTCTTTTCAGCATTTTGATTATGTGGTAACGTATCTGTCGGAAAACTTGGCATTAAGTTGTGAGACACTGACGCACAAAGAAAAATCATGTGGAAGTGTTGCTCTTTTTCACCTCTCTGTCCTTTTGGTGTAAGAATATAATCCTGAGGTCCAACAAAACGAAGCATGTAATGTGTAGGGATGAATTTTGACCAGATTTGATCCCCAGAAAGCACAAGACCAATGAGCAAAATTCGGTCACGTATCTGGGGTAACGTATCTGTGGTAACGTATATGGTCGATCATAGTATTATGAGAGCGATATCTACCAAATATTTCTCACTTGTACTAAACTTTAATGTTGAATCGATGCGTCATTCCGAGGAGTAATGTATAATATACAATTTGTCTGACATTGCAATGTCTGTCGCCGTGGGTGGCGTGAAAAGTATGTAACGTATCTGTCCAAATAAAAGTGTAGAAAACCGATATTTCAAACATTGTACCGTATTCTCAATAAAGAGCTGTTGCACAAAAAATCTAAGTACTTGCTGTGTATGAAGTATATCCTCAGGGTTTCATATACACAGGGTCATTGCATAGTCTTGTTATTTTCGCAATGCTGTAAGAAACTGGTAACGTATCTGGCGGTGAATTTGGCGACAGGTTTCAAAAGGCTATAAAAAAAGAAGTCAATAAAAATTTTGGAACTTTTTGAGTATTGTGATTAGCACATATGATATGCTCATCGTCCATGAAAATGATATTTGGAAAGTATGTTTGTGGACGGAGAGGAGCAATAAAACATAATTCTGAAATAGCCGGCGACACTGCGTTTTGGGGGTCTTAACGAAGTTTAACAGCAAAATTTTATACAAAAAGGCAGACAACCGCATTTGATCGTGTTTATTTTTAACAAATAAAGACCTCGTGATATATTATAAACATTTAAATAGTATCTAATAGGTTTCAGGGAACCGCAAACTGTCATGGAATGTCGGCGACACCAAAATTCCGTATTTGAACGCTTTTACTGAGAATGGGCCATGTACCCTTTCATCCATCAAATTTCCGTGGTGGGTTCTTTTGCTCTAATTCTGTCCATGGGTCCGAAAAGCCAGACTACGAGTTCTTGTCACTCAAAAAATCACTTATTTTCCGTACACGTACCCAATGAAATATAGTCCCCTCAGATTCCATCAGAGAAGCTTTCATCTTCCAACCAAAATGCAGTTTGTGGAGGAATTCATACTCAATATCTACAGCTATTCAGTTTTTGCCAAACTACATCATTGATTTTTAATTATTTTTTTTCTTCATTTATTTTGGTATCTTTGGTAAGAATTTGTGAAGGGGTCTGGGACAGTCCATTTTATTTACAGGTGTGAGCCGTATAGTGGAGGTCACATTTCTTATTTGACTTTTTAACATCATAAATGTGTTTTTGGTGATATTTGCCCCTACATCATATTAAAAATTACACATTCAATGTTATAAAGCTTCTCAAAGGGGACACTTGTGAAAATCATGGCCTTTGGATTTTTGTTTAAATAAATTCTTGCAGTGTTGATCAGTTCTTCATAAGATGAATACGTAGATGCAGGCAGTTATCCTTGATTATGGGGGTGTCATCATCACCTTATAGTGCCTACAAAGTACTTGAAGAGACTTTGTTTTGTCAAACAGACTAACCTTATGTATTTTGAGCTGTTTCAGTGGTAGCCAAAACAAAGAAATACAGTAAAAAATAACAAAGTCATTCCAAGTTGTGTGATACAGAATGATGACTGTTATGTACTATGTATTAAAGATCTAGTACCTGGTACCACAATAACATAATAAGAAAACAAATTGTAGCAAGGTAGAGTTGGGGGGGGGGGAGGTAGAGGAGAGAGGTGGGGGGGGGGGGTATGGAGGAGAAGGGGGAGGGAGGAAGAGATCTGACACAATACAAGACCAACATACACCAGCAGAGCTTGTATGGGATGAATACTTCCCATAGACTAGTATGCATTGCGTGCATTCTCTATAGGGCTCACACGAGTAAATAATTCCCCATAGAGACGTGTGCTAAAATTCAAATTTAAAAAAAAATTCCTGTAAAATAGCTGGGAGAAATGAGGTGTTTCATCTTCACTAACCTGGATAAGTGAGATACACCCTTTCATCCATCAAATTTCCATGGTGGGTTCTTCTGCTTTAATTCTGTCCATGGGTCCGCAAAGCCAGACTACGAGTTCTTGTCACTCAAAAAAATACTTATTTTCCGTACACGTACCCAATGAAATATAGTCCCCTCAAATTCCATCAGCGAAGCTTTCATCCTCCAACCAAAATGCAGTTTGTAGAGGAATTCATACTCAATATCCCCAGCTATTCAGTTTTTTGCCAAACTACATCATTGATTTTTAATTATTTTTTTTCTTCATTTATTTTGGTATCTTTTTGGTACGAATTTGTGAAGGGGTCTGGGACAGTCCATCTTATTTACAGGTGTGAGCCCTATAGCAGAATATCATGTATATGAATCAAAGAACGACCGATTGCAACTGATTGACAAATTGCCCTACATCGACTGATTTGTCAATCAGTTGCAATGAAAACATCATGACGGAAGAACTTCATAAATTTGAATAAGAACGACCGAGTCCATATGAATCAAAGAACGACCCAAGTCCACCGCATAAAATGTCCTCTCCACAATTAATGTAAATGTTAATTGTCATAACAATATATGTTCTAATTTGTACATACAATGTTGCCTTCCCATCACAGTTAAATAGAATATTATTGGACAAATAAAAAAGATATGAAGTTTTTTTTTAGTTTACTCGAAATGGTCTTCCATGGACTTGGGTCGTTCTTACATTCATTTACTCATATATATGAAGAGTTTGTTTGCAAAAACCAATAAATCCATTTTTGAAGATTTTTGAAGTACGGTCTCTGTCATAAAGTACAAAATAATACCTTTGAAATGATATATTGGTCACTACATAAAGGTACATTTTTAAAGTTATGATCAAAAGAAGCAAAAATTTTCTTATTATTCTCTTTATTTTTCTTGACCTTTAATGGTAAATATCTCCATTTGACAAATATGGACTTATCGGTTTTTGCAAACAAACTCATATATATATATATATATATATATATATATATAAGCAAAGGCTGGCCAAAGCTCTCATCCAAATATGTATCTAGTCAAAAGAGTTTACAAGACACAGGACTTTCCTAATATAGTGTCTTTTTGATCAATAATATTTCTTCAGGAGTATGGAAGTCCACTACAGAATCTGATCTGATACACTGTCTTTACATACCCTTGCCTCATGAACATAATGAGCGCATTCGACAGTACAGATACAAACTCCAATCATCAAATGTTTTGTCAATTCATTTTGACATACTGTATAATTATAAGTACTTATTCGGTCAGTGTAGCTTCTCTTCAGTTTAACATTTTCAGCATTCTGAATTATGTGCAACACTGCTGCCACTAATAAATCTCTGATCTATCTGATTGACCTGGCAGTATATTGCTTCATTTGGGGTCAACAAATATTTGTGACTCCCATTCAAATCTCATAGTCTGAGAGGAAACAATGCGCCACGCACACACAGTAATTACACTGAGCAGTTGTATACTTTACCATGATTGTATGTACAGTTAACATGTATACATTCTAAAAAGAATATAACATTCATATATTCACAAGCGCACAGCTATTCCTCATATTTAGTTCTTTGCAAGGTTCATCACATCTGGTTGGTGGCTAGTCCTCCCCTCTAGAGTTTCACATTCCACATTTCAATAGTGCAGTGACCTCTGTCACTCACAGCGAACGGTCAGTGGACATAAATTGTCAATCCAGACGAGGGGGGGGGGGGGCTGCAAATTGTAGACCTCAATGTTTACGAGCATAGCCTCACCTCCTCTCAGTGAGGGTCTACTAGGGCATTTCAATAATTATACATGTATGCAATCAAACATCTGACCTCTAATTCCAAGTCAGCTTCCCGATTTTGTCCGTCTAGTAATGAACTTGAGTCTATGCATTATCATGTCCATTCATAAAACATTCAAAGCGCAAATACCTTGAAGTGCATTGCAATATATCTTCAAATAATATACAAGCATCAATCATCGATCATCAGTACATTTAACATAACACATACTGGCTTCGGAATCTATATACATGATATCAGAGTCTCTCAATACGCAATCTCCAAATCTATTGTTTGGAGTTCTTAATTAACAAACACTCTCCAATGCAATTCACATTATGAAAAATACAATGACTTACCTAGTCAAAAGAGCCAACACTCGTTTTCACTACAAGTTGCTCCATACGGCAGTCGATGGATGTAAGTGCCACAACCAGTTGTGTACAGGCACACCAACAGTACAGTTGGTGCTTGTAAGGGTTTACCAGTGTTTTTGTGGTAACCTCTCAGAAGATAAATGTGTGAGAAAACTTTCTGGATCACACAGTCGATGTAACAAGCAAAGTGGATGCAGGCCTCAAAGCGCCGGCAGGAAGCAGATATGCCTATTTACCCCAAAGCTATGGGCTTTTATACTTTTCTAACTCTATGTAAAACGTTGGTATTACAAACTTTCTCTAGAAAATCAGAAACTTCCAGGAAGTTAACTGACCAACAGAAATCTCATTGGTTCATGTTTCTATGACATCATTCAAAGTCTGCCTCATTGGCTAGAGGTCACTCATTCCCCTTGACTTCCAGGAACATGACTGACGTACTGACCATCCACTTGGCCAGACAAAGTCTTAGCATTGACCAAGGGCAGTAACGACAGGCTTTCCAGTCACTCTCGAGCACTCTGGCTACAGGGCTTTAAAGTTGCACTCCTGTGACCTTGGTCACTAGAGCTGCTGCCTATTCATAGCTATATAACACATTGTTTATACTCATGCAGACACTGATCTAGTTAACATACTAGACAAAATATCATATATTATTATCCATACAGAGGATTTTTAGAGCCCAAATACAAGTGTTATTTTATCGACGAACATCATAACCTCCGACCCACTTAGAAAGTTTGTTGAACTCGACCAATATTTTTTTTTTTTTTTTTTTTTTTTTTGCCGAGGCGACCAATATTTAAAATATTGGACGGCAAGAGGGGGATTCCCCACAGTTTTTTATAAACTGCACCGTGATTGGCTGAGATATATACGAGATGACCTGAAATATGAAGTAAAAACATCTGTGATTGGTTAATCACGAATTAACTAAAATATCGTTTTTTTTTTCTAAAATTCTGTGTTTATACAAACAAATTTCATATATCAATTAGTTGAAATTGTTTTGCATACAATTTTTCAAAATATCACTTTCATACCAGGAAATTAAATTCAGGTTTGATGAAAACAAAGGCGACGATTGATCAGCTCAGCGCTACTGCTAGATAGCCCGCGCGCGATATACAAATACATGTAGCCGGCCACCGCTGCTTGCATTTGCATGCATGTTACGTTACATGTATGTGTATACATTGTCCCAAGTACAGTAGGCCATAGGACTACAGTACGAGTAATTCGATCTTTCACGATCTACGGAAGATGTGGCGTGAATTGTGTCTCATATCTCGGATACGCTACGCAGCGCACCAGCGAAAACCAGATGGGGCACGAGCGCCGTGCGAGCTGTCCACTGTAATTTCAACATGGACGCCCGAATACCTACCGAATGGGGCCGAATGGGTGCATTCACAAAACCGCACAACAGCCATGCGCATGAAAATCTCTCCCGGTCCGCGACACAAGTAGTGAGAGCTGTCGGGTGTACGTACGTACGTATCTGGCTCCAGTCTCTGTTTATATGCACTATGGTGCCAATTTCAGCAATCTAAGCAATAATATTTCAAAATGTCTGAAAATATTATATAAGAATATCATAAATTATTCATATATTACGTTGTTTAATATTTGGTATTTATAACTATGCTTTGATGAAGAAATATTAAAACTCTAAGCTTCATGTATAGCAAGTTGCAATGCATATGGCCATATGGCAGGTTGTTATGATCTCATCGTGCAATGTTGTCTGCTGCGTCAGCTGCATGTGTTATACGTACAGCTTACAGTACGTTGGGCCGGATCGTAACATAACAAAGTTGATAGAAAGTCGTCGGTACCGGTATGTCAATATCAATATTGTGTGTGGTATGCGTGTACTGTTTGCAATAAAAAGTGCTGTACTGTTTCGGCTTAGCCTTGGTTTTGGTTTAGTAATGAACCCTCGCAATGGAGATCAAACAGCCGTCCAACTCGAGGCAACGTATCTACTTGTTTGACGCTATCGACGAGTGGAGAACGCAGAGAGACGTGTTCTTAGCTGGAGGACAAGTAAGAGACCAGAGGGGGAGGCTTCAGCGTCAGCATGCCGATGAAAAATTTGCTTTCCGCTTGCTGGAGTTGCATGAACAGTTTTGCAGGAATTTTTATTTAGAATGTGCAAATTCGTGTTACGACATGCACGGTGGAATTGTGTTGCCACGGCTTACGCCAATCAAGCAACCCCAGCTGGCCAAGTCAACAACTTCAAAGAATCTAGATCCAGATGATAGAAGTCTATACATGAATCAATGATTGAAGTGGAATGACTTTTTCTAATCTAGTATAAGTAACTTTAGGGCATTTGCGTTTGATCGACAAGTAGGCCTATTTTTCTATGTATAATTCCGCGAAAAACTTCTCTTAAGTTCTCATTTATGTCAAATTATGATAATGCCGTAATTGAAATGACATTTGCTGGGTCAGTTTAATGTCATTAGTCCCATTAAATGAGAAGTTTTTCATATCAATCATGTTATGCAAATTCCCCAAATATATGATTTAGGATTTGCAAATAAATGTTAAAAAAATGAATAGAACTATCGCAAGCTCCATCATACATGTAGTCTAACCCAATAGATCTGGTAGAACTCTAACGTTTAAACAGGGGAAGTATAGGTTCAAAGATGATAGATCTAACAATAATAGATTCTAGTTTAGGCCCTACTTCGACTTGAAGGTATGTCGGTTAGTGCACGGCCCCCTTCTACCACGGCCACAGTTACACTGTGCAGTGCAACTGTGGCCGTTGGCCCTGCACGGGCACAGTCGCTTCCCCGTCCTGAATTTACACACGCCAGGGCAAGTATGGTTGGACCTACTACTAATCGACCGTGTTATGGTTCAGTTTCAGTGGTGTCAATCAACTCCGAATGCTTCTCTTCAACGCGGCGAATTGTTCATCTGCCTTTCTGACATACTCCTTCAATGTTTCAAGATCGCTGGCATCACTTTCGACCAAGCACAAATGTATGCCACCTTCATTATTAACATGTCATATCATGACAGACCACCTAATGTTTATCTGCTTAATAAGAATATTTAACACTGAAATTCACGTAAAAAAACTTGACCTACGTGACTGAGAAAATCCAGCTCTATCAAATGCCGATGTTCCGTTTTCGATTCGAAGTTTCAGTGCAAAAATATCGCCGACGAACTTGCGTGGCCTCGTTTCAGCTCCCCGCGGTAAATCGCGTTATTAGGATCGACCGCTGTTTTTGCATTGACAATGCACGCAAACCGAGTTGTATTGAACACCGTGTTGCACGAAGCTTTTTAGAAGCCTTTTAGAAACTTCCATAGACATTACATTGTGCTGTCATTACGATTCGGTGAAAATATTCATTCGAAATTTTGTCCTTGATTAAAACCATTAATGAACAATGACTTATCGCGTTTTCCCACACCATCCTCATCTACATTCAAAGCCAATCCATTTTTACGTGCTTTGCGCGCAGAGAAGTGCGTACTAAGTGTTCAGTGCGCGAATTATAGGCCTACGCGGTCGGTTTCAATAAGGGTGGTCGATAATGTAGTAGGGCTACCATACAAGACACAGGGTCTCCGACCCAATCGTCCGCGTTCACAATGGACAACTCGGCGGTAATATCCGCTACCCATGACGATGTGTCATCGTCCATGATGGCCACCCTACCTATATATAATCTGATCTGACGATTACAGTGTAGTTAACGAGTGACGACGATCGACGGTGCGATGAAGAAAAGGCGTACACTGTAGTCGTACGAAGTATAGGCAGCTAGCTACTATAGCTCATGCGAACATTGCATCACACAGTACATACAGTATACCATACCATTCAATTCACATTACACAAAATGTACTCCCCGCGCTCAGATCAATCAAGCGAGCAAACGAGATACTATAGCGCGATACCTTGCTTTAGGGATGTCTTGCGCACACACACATTTCGCTTCGTAGCAACTTCGGAAGCGAGTTTACGTGCTGCCGCCCGCGGCTGAAATATGTCCATGTATCCTCGCGACTGGGTGTCTTTAATACAAGGAAATATAGGACTCGCTAAGCAAAATATTTCCTTGTATTAATCTCAAGGCCATCCAATATTATATAAGTATAAGTCATAAAAGCACTCAATTAGGATACTGTAGAGACATAATTATACCTCAATTGCATACATATATATTAAACATAACCACTGCACTATCTCTTATGCTGAAGTGCGTGCAAAGTGTGATCCATGGATATTTTACATTTTATACCGGAGGACTATCACATCAGGAGAATATCAATCAGCAGTACCACACAGGAGTACCACACAGGAAAATTGTAAGGCAGATCAACTGAAATTTATAACAAAAATATAAGCAAACGCACGTATTAATATATTCCTCAATTAATTAATAGATGAGTTATGCTGTGAATTATAACAATTGATTTGCAATTACTTAATGGTACTGCCCTGTGGTACTGTCCTGCGTATGTGGTACGTCCCAAAATACCACAGGACAAGTCGTATGGTACTGTCCTGTGGTACTATCCTGTGGTACTGTCCTGTGGTACTGCCCTGTGGTACTGTACTGTGGTACGTCCCAAAATACCACAGGACAATTCCTGTGGTACTGTCCTGTGGTATGTCCCAAAATACCACAGGACAAGTCGTGTGGTACTGTCCTATGGTACTGCCCTGTGGTACGTCCCAAAATACCACAGGACAAGTCGTGTGGTACTGTCCTGTGGTATACTGTCCTGTGGTACTGCCCTGTGGTACTGTCCTGTGGAACGTCCCAAAATACCACAGGACAAGTCGTGAGGTACTGTCCTGTGGTAATATCCTGTGGTACTGTCCTGTGGTACTGTCCTGTGGTACGTCCCAAAATACCACAGGACAATTCCTGTGGTACTGTCCTGGTATGTCACAAAATACCACAGGACAAGTCGTGTGGTACTGTCCTGTGGTACTATCCTGTGGTACTTTCCTGTGGTACTTTTCTGTGGTACTGTCCTGTGGTACTGCCCTGTGATTTGTCCTAAAATACCACAGAACAAGTCGTGTGGTACTGTCCTGTGGTACTATCCTGTGGTACTTTCCTGTTGTACTCTCCTGTGGTACGTCCCAAAATACCACAGGACAATTCATGCGGTACTGTCCTGTGGTACTGTCGTGTGGTACTACAGGGAGTACCCTACAAGCCTGTGGTACAGTACCACACAGTTCCTGTGGTAACATTACAAGTGTGTGGTACATTGTGTGGTACCGACAAGTACCCCAGGGAGTACCACAGGACTTTTTTGTTAGGGTGTCCTGTGGTACTAGCCTAAACAGTTCATTGGAAATTAGGGGGGGGGGGGGGAGGAGAGAGACATGGGAGGGGAAAGGAATAAGAGGACAGAATTTGGGCCAGACATGCACTCTATGTCATTGACGCAGAAGATGTGGGTCTACAGTTACAACCAGTCCACTCTGTATAGGCTTTGCCCATGGTAGGACACTGTCTCTAAATCCCAAAGCAACTACTACTTTGTCCTAGCAAGAATGATCTTCCTCTGGTCCTCTCATTTCTCTCGATGTGCCTGCACACCAACAAAAGGGAGGGGTGCTTAAAACAATATCCCTAGACTGGCTAGCTTGCTCCATCCTTGAGTTTTATTACACCTACATAGTCTAACACCAGCAGGGGCGTTTCACAGGGCTTGACCAGTCTCAATACCCATAGGTTTACAATTGGACATTGGCTACTGGGGTCAAAGGCTGAAGGGGGAATCTTAAGACTAATCTTGGGGGTTACTAGTGCACTGATCGAGGGGTTGTTGGAAAACAGGTGGGGTACGGACGTCAGAGGAGGGATGAATGGAGGGGGTGGTAATAACAATGACCATGGGTTTTCCAGGGAAGTAGGAATCTAGTCTGACGACATTTCTGGAGAAATCAGTAACCCAAATTTTGGTGGGGTTACACCTATCTATCCCAACTATCTCCCCCTAACTAAATACCTATTCTTTCCTACCAACTCCCCCTTTCTACATTAGCCATTCTACCCTGACTCAACTGAGCCTCCCTCTTTCTTCCACACTGTCCTTTCTCCCTAACCACTTCTCTCCACATGGCTTGCCCGATTCTAAATTTCTATGCTGTTTACGCCTGCTGTCCCCATTTCCCACCTGATGGCTCGGACTGTACACATTACATATGCAATTATAATTATCTTTATCATTTTAAACAAGTGAGGTATAAAACACTCTTTCACCGGACGTGCACTATTCCGGGCTGCACGCAGTATAAACCGAAACTGCATTACATCATAATACATGAGGTTGGACTTCGGCCGCGGGGAAAAAGATATCAATAAAGTGTTAAAGGTATATGATTATAACCATTTGCAGAAGAAACTAAAACCCAGCATTAGTGCTTTGAAAATGGTTCTAAAATGTGAATTACGGATAGAAACAACCACTGTAAAAATTTGAATCCCTAAAATCGATGCAAAATATTGTTAAATATATACAAAATGTGAACAATAAGTTATAATAGGATTTTTCCAGACTAAACCGTCTACAATTACACGATTCAAAAAGAAAAAAATACAGATATTTCCTTATATTTAAGCCTTTATTGTAAAAAAAAAAAAATAAAATGTATATGGTAGGATATTTTGTGATACAACAGAGCTACACATACCCATGAAACATAACAGAGGTATACAACCTGGACCTTTATAAGAAGTGGTTGTGATACGAGCATTATACCAAACGTAACCGCGATCGGAAGTTACATGCGATCAAACACATGTTTTTTTTTTTTTGTTTTTTTTTTTTGTTTTTTTTTTTTATAGACACTTTCCTATGAAACGCCAATGCCAACTGCATGTAGCACGTCACCTGATCTGCAAGATAAATTTACCTCGACAAAGTAACGACACACTCCGCTACCGCTTTGCAGGGCGGAGCGCCATTTTGATACTGCATTTCTACAAGACTCATGTTTGTCTCAATTGTATTCTTCAGAATCAATTAGAAATGGTTTTATCTTGCGACATCGCGCTAAGGAAGCTTTGGATGCTGTAGACCACACCATACGACTTTCAGTCCCCTCAGAAGGATTTTTCCATGAGAATAAGGGGCCTTGCCCAGGGACACTCGAGGAACTTGATTCAGGTATATCGTGATTCACAGCCACGTTGTTCATGTCCTGTTGTCAACTCCTATAAGGAATGTTAACGGTACTTTGTAAGTAATTTGACGAATTGTGGCAATTTCGGTGAACTGTTTTACAGTGATTATTTGACAGTTTTCCTAGACTTTGGGAACGAAACTTGCAGTCACTTGTCTACTAAATGTATCAGTCCAGTCCTTAACTACCTGTGATGGATAGAAGATACGACCTCATTCTACTTCGAGCATTGACCGTGTCAGCGTGTTGTGGCCCTACTCTATAAGGTAGGAATAACTCTTAGATATTCATTTACGGATGTCATGTACGGCAGTTTCCTATCATTTACAAAATGTACCATAATTATAGAATAACTAAAGAGGGTTATTGTCAAAACAAGTGAGGACATGACATCATCAAATTCATTAACATAATGCAGTTATTCAATTGTCATTCCTTTTGTTCTTCATCCACAGAACTAATATAATTATCAAAAATTACCCAAGGTCCTGAGTACACAGTTGGCTGTATAATGAAATTCATTTTCATTCAAATTCATTTTATGTGCATTGAAATTCACATAGCGGAAGCACCCGAAATTATTCGGGCATTCAAAATCAGATTCTGAGCGATCAATTTTATTCATGGACGTTATCTTGGTTTTCGTCAAATGAAATTCATGCTGGGGCGTTCAATTTCCAAATGCGAGCATAGCATTTCCTACTCCTGCATTCAACTCCAAGGGATAGTCATGACATTGTGATAGTCCTGATAACTTTGTTTGGAGCGCTCAATGCTTAATTTTCAGGTAATCAAGTTCCTACCTTTTATATAAAGTCAATTTAACGAGGAAAATGGAATAGATTGTCACCTTTTTTTTTTTTTTTTAAAGAAAGAAATTCCATACACAACCAATGAAGGCTTGCATATAATGTTATTATGATTGTTTTATGGTTTTACATTATTCTCTGGTCTTGTATTCTTTGTTTGTTTGTTTTTTTTTTCATCTAAAATAAATGAAATGTAAACTCCAATCAGCAGGGAATCAAAACAACACAACGACAATCGAGTCATATTTCTTGACGATACTGCATGAAGACAACGCCCAAACAATAACCGCATAATAGCAATGCATCAATTTAAAGGGGATGGCAGTTGTAACCGATCAGTGGGAATATAAGTGGAATGCTTGGGATGCTTGTTCCAATCCTTGTGGGATTCATCTAAGAATACTGTTGACATTTCAGCTATAGTTTTGGATGATTTTCATTTAGAACGAGTTTCACATTTTAACCCGTTGAGGACGAGTCCCGAGTATACTCGGCAGGTGGACGACAAACTTTCCTGGAAGTTACATATTGATTACATATCCAACACAATCTCAGGTAATATTGGTGTTCTAGATAGAATGAAATTGTATATCTCACAAAAATCATTACTTATGTTATATTCGTCTTTGATATTGCCTTATCTTAATTCATTCATTCATTTATTCATTTATCCACGGAGTCGTGAATACGGACTTCCGGTCCTAAATAATGACATGAAGGATGATACGTTACTGGGACTAAAAAGCAGCCATCAGGCCCTGATGCTCCTACGAACATGACGATCTGATATAATTATACACGATATATTGCACTCTATGGCAATCAGCCATTCATATTTTATCTCTATCTCAGGAATATGTCGATGAAAGAATACAATCATAAGATTACAAAAGGGTTGTTCAGTATATAGGGAGGAGATGTGCCTATAATGCATGGTTTAGATATGTATAATTATCATATTTAATGTGAATCATGTTATAATCTCCATTTAACACAGATTTTGGAGCCTCGGACTTTACACATTACATATTATGCAATTATATAATTGAGTATATGAATATAAGAACGACCCAAGCCCAATTTTTGGCCAAATTCAGTTTGACATGGGAAATTGTAGCTTATGCATGGACTCATCTTGTGTATAAATGATAAATTCTAATGACCCCCGGAAGTGCGTGAAATAAATGAGTTAAATGTTATATGAATGTAAGAATGAAGGACTTAGGTCATTCTTACATTCATATTATAGCGCCCTCTCTCGTCCTTCTCTCAACTCTATAGCAGAATATCATGTATATGAATCAAAGAGCGACCCAAGTCCATCACACAAAATGGCCTCTCCACAATTAATTTTAATGTTAACTGTCATAATAATATATGTTCTAATTTGTATATACAATGTTGCCTTCCCATCACAGTTAAATAGAATATTATTGGACAAATAAAAAAGATATGAAGTTTTTTTTTTTTTTAGTTTACTCGAAATGGTCTTCCATGGACTTGGGTCGTTCTTATATTTGTTGTTGTTATTTTAAAGATCGAAAGAAGAGAGAGAGAGAGAAATGGGGCCCTATACAAATAATTTGCCCCAGACAGCACTTATAACATAAAACAAACATTATAGATCGTAAAGAGATATAAACAAGAATATTAAATGCATACCAAGTCTCCTCGAGGGAGCTCATATCGTCTCCACAAGGGAGCTCATATTGTCTCCACAAAGGAGCTCATAAAGTCTCCACGAGGGAGCTCATATTGTCTCCATAAAGGAGCTCATTACGTCTCCACGAGGGAGCTCATATGATATTGATGAATACCTCATATTATTCTTCAGACAAACTCAAATAACTACACAATACACGCGCGCGTGTACCGCACACTAACTCATCCACGTGCACACACTCAACCACATACACACACCTTCAACCACGCACAGACACATCCATATCATGGTTCAACCCAAAATAATGTACAGTATTTAAATAGAGCACACACACAATGATATGTTTTTTTACAAAATAGACAAAATTACTATAACTGTATCATTGTTTCGAAAGAAAGAAGAAGAAGAAAAAAAAATATATATACAGTGTTTATATCATGGAGCCCTAAGGCGTTGATACAGAAAAATATTTGCATATACAGAAAAATATTTGCAGTGTTTATATCAAGGAGCTCTAAGGCGTTGATACAGAAAAATATTTGCAGCAAACAACGGAGAAATATGATACAGATATAATCCTGGAATCAAAGATGTATGAGTATACCTGCGGGCTTCAAGCCTCAAAAAATAAAAAAGTACAATTTAGTGCCAGAAAATGGGAGTCATAATAATTTTCAAAATAAATTCAAACCACAGATTTAAAGTATTAATTAGGTGCAGGCGACTCATACGAAAGGGGATTAACAAATATTTTTAAGTTGTTCTCACCACAAAAATGATGAAAGGTGTATCATTTATAAAATTACACTATAGGTATATGAACGAAAGGATCCCCTGTTCTTGCTAGGGAAACGCACGCAAGGAACGTAAGACAATATACATGTATATATTTTATATAATAGAGACCCATTGAGGGAGATGCCGGGATCTGCAGCAGCGAGTGACTCCCCAAACCCGCTTGCTGCAGATTCCGGCACCTATAGGCGAGGTGGACGGATGGAGGCCTCGACGTGACGGCTGACCAATTCAAAGGTGGGCTTGTTGTCGGAGGGGACCGGAGAGCGATGTCCGCTGCGAATGTCGTGAAGGTCTATTACGCTGAGGATAGGGGAGATTGAAAGTCCTTCCCCTGTGTACTGGGAAGGGGAAAACGAGACTAAATAAAACATAAGTGAGATTTATCACAATCAAGCATGAAAAAAGAAAACCAAACAAAAACAAAACAAAACAAACAAACACAAAAACCCACATATCATTGATAAGCAGATATATGCCAACATAACATGTGTATAGGCAACTCGCAATTATTTATGAAGATGTATGATACATGTACATACCTCTTCAAATGCATTCCACAGCAACGTGGGAGACATTGTTAATAAACAAGTATTTGATAATACCAATAATGCATAATAACATATAATACGACGACTCACAAAATATCTTGAAATCTACGTTTGCAAAATGATAAAGTACATGTACATTCTGCAAGACTTTGCAAAGTCCATGCTACAGCAAAGTTATGCAATCTTAAATACTGTGATATTTGTTGGTATCCTTGACATAGGCAATAACTGCGTCCAGAGCTTTGTGATTTGCGAGTAAATCAGAGATGTTTAGTGATTGCTTATGGATAGCACGCATGAGATTTGTACGTTGACTTGTGTGTTGTTTGCAGTGTAATAGATAATGTTCCACGGTTTCCAGTGCATTGCATATTGAGCAAAGACCAGTGGGATGCTTACGGATAATATGATAAAAAGTTGCTAATCTGGCTCTGCCCATGCGGAGTCGGTGAGTTATTATTTCATCACGTCTATTCAGACTTTCAAAGGTGAAGGTGTTTGAGGCACAGGGTTGGATGTTGAAAAGATGGCGTCCTTTCTTAGACGAGCGCCATAACGCGTTCCAAGCGTCAAGACACCTATGTTTAATTACATGTCGTATATCATCAACACTTAGAGGAACACTGATTGTAATATTCTTACGTAAACTTTGTTTGGCAAGATAATCGGCTTTTTCGTTGCCCTCTAGACCACAGTGAGCTGGTACCCATGCTAAAGTGATGTCACACCCATTCATTACAAGATTTGAGCATTTAAGAAGGACTTCATTGGGAAGGTCAAGGATATTTGAGGTGTGGTTATTCAAAAGTGTCAATGCACTGAGAGAATCTGAGAAAATAACAGCTCTGAGAGGGGGAGAGGATTCCAGCCATGATAGGGCAAGAAGAATTGCTACCAGTTCTGTACGACAAATTGAGATGGGTGAAACCCTTTCACTTATTTCATGACGATAGTGAGGTACGTAAATTCCAATGCCAGAACAGTTAGTGGAGGGATCATGGGAACCGTCAGTGTAAATTGTCAGGTGGTTTGAATATGTGGTCTTTATGGTTTGAAGAGCAGTTTGATGTTGCGCTGAAGGGAGGGCGGTCTTGGGACATGAGCTGTGAAGAGAGAAGTCAATATTGGGATGTTCAATGGACCAAGGGGGACTGGGATAAACATGCATTGGTTGCAGCTTTAGGAAAGTGTCCGTAAGCGGCTTTACTCGGAGAGCGAAAGGAAGTTTGTTTTGTGGCCATTTATTCGAAGAGTATTGCCAGCAGTTGACAATGGCTTTTCGGACGGGGTGAAGTGGGGACAGTGTGTATAAGTAAGCGCAGTAATTGAAGGCGGCCCTTTCACGGCGTATATGGAGTGGTGGTTCGTTACATTCTACTTGAAGTGCATGCAGGGCGGTGGATGGTAGCGCGCCGGTGCATATTCGAAGGGCATGGCCCTGTACTGTATCTAGTTTGCTTGAAAGGAGCGGGGATAAAGAACCATAGATTTCACAGGCGTAGTCGAGATGAGGGCGAACTAGAGACCGGTAGAGTAAGAGAAGGATTTGTGTATCGGCGCCCCAGTTTGAACCAGTTAGGGAACGGAGGAGGTTTAACCGTTTGTTGCATTTCATTAAGATGTCTTGAACATGAGGGGACCATGACAAGGAGTAATCAAGGGTAACCCCTAGGTATTTATGAGAAGGAACGACTTCAAGCGGAGCGTTCTGGAGACGAATGCAGAAACCTGTGGGAGAAACTGGGCGAGAGTGAAATATAACCACTTTAGACTTATTAGTAGACAGAGAGAGTCCATACTGTGTCATCCAATCAGAGATGCTATTCACATCGGACTGGAGTTTTGTATTGATGTGACGAAGACTGGTAGAAGAATTCCATAAAGCGATGTCGTCAGCATACATAGACACGTTTGATGCACAATAATGTATAATTTCATCAATAAACAAATTGAATAATAGAGGACTAATGACGCTACCTTGCGGGAGGCCAGCTTGGCATGTACGAATGTCTGAAAGTGTGGAGTTTATTTGCACCTGAAAAGTTCGTGAGTCCAGAAAACTTTGTACCCAGCTTAGAAATCGGCCTCGAAGTCCCATTGAGTATAGTCTGGAAAGCAGTACCTGATGATTAATAGAGTCGAAGGCTTGACAAATGTCAAGAAAGATAGCGACCGTATATCCTTTACTGAATAGGGATTTCCTTACTTCGGATTCTAAGCAAAGGAGATTATTGAGAATTCTACGATGTCGGAGGAAAGCTGACTGATGGGAAGAAATTAAATCATATTTATCAATAATGTACGAGAGTCTACGGACAATCATACGTTCCATGAGTTTACATACAATAGGTGTGAGAGAAATTGGGCGGTAGGAACTGATGGAGTGTTTGTCCTTGCCAGGCTTTAGTATGGGCTTGATAATGGAGTGTTTCCATTGGGGCGGGATCACAGACGTTTCCCAACTCATGTTAATAATCTCTAATAGAGAGCAAAACATATTGTCATTTAAATGGCTTAACAACTGTTTGTTGATTCCATCGCCCCCAGGGGCTGAGTTTTTGGAAGCTTTGATCGCCATTTCGAGCTCTTTGGGAGTGAAAGGAGCGTTGAGAGGAGAATCATTGTCATGTATATAGGATGGGGGTTGGGAAGTAGGGAGAGGGAGAGTGGGAGTTAAAGAAGGCTTTTGAGAGAAAGCAACTGCCATAGCATTGGCGATACAGTGGGCGTCATGAGTATAAGTATTGTTTATAAGTATGGGTGGGAAGGTACTCCTGGTGTTATTGTTAGACAATAGTTTTACTTTGCACCATACATCTGAGAGTGGGGAAAAACGGTTCAAAGAGTTGCAAAAAGTAGTGAAATGAGAACGTTTGGCTGATATAATGGTGCGCCTGGCTGCAGCATTTAATTGTAGATAAGTGATTAAGTCATCGTAAAGATATGACTTATCAAGCTTGCGTTTGGCACGATGACGGTCGCGGACAGCTCTCGAACAGGCCGCCGACCACCAGGGAAGAGGTGGGCGACAGGTCGGGGTCTGGAGGGGAATAGAAGCATTAGCAGCTTGGGTAATACATTGTAGAAAAAGATCATACAAATCGTAAATATTTGCTGGACGGGAGCTGTGTGAATGATGTAACAATTCTAGTTCACGCTGAAATAATTCCCAATTGGCTCTTCGAAAAGCCCAACGGGGCGGAAGATTGTCATGATTTTGAGAGGAAGCGCTAGGTATGGAAAGTCGCTTTAATGGCAAAGTAAAATGAACACTGCAATATATAAGGTAATGATCACTCCCGAGGGAAAACGGGGATACCGACCAGTTACAGTGGGGGGCTAATGACGGAGGAACAAGAGTGAGGTCAATTGATGTGGAAGATCCTCTAGCAATGTCAAAGCGTGTTGCTGAGGAATCGTTAAGCATAACAATATCGTGATCATTGCAAAATTCAAATATGACTTTTCCGTTGAGGTCCATAGTGGTTCCTCCCCATGCAGGATGGTGGGCGTTAAAATCTCCTCCAATGACATAGTATGGCAGGCAGTCGACTGTAAGTGAAAGTAAATCTTGTGTGGACAATCTTTTTATGGGATTGTAAAAAATTATCACAGTGACAGAAACATTTCTATACAGAATATTGACTTTTAAGCCCTCTAGGTGAGGGAAATAATGAACATTGCTGAAATTTACGTCTTGATGAATAAAAATTGCACAGCCACCTCCACGTGATGAGACGCGATTGCGCCACAGAGCAGTATACTTAGGAATGGAGAAATTTGTGTCATCGTGACACCAGGTCTCTTGCACGAGGATAACATGTGGGGGAGAAGGGGAAGAGTAGATGTGTTGAGTCAGCTCCGCGCCATTAGAGGGGAGCCCTCTGGCGTTCCACTGCCAAATAATGAGGTTCAGATCCATTATTGGTTCTGGTGTAGGAGTTCGAATATCTTTTCCTGGGAAACGACCACATCGAAGCAAGTGTTTGCAGATTGAACAACTAACATGATTCTCTTGTGGTCAGAATCAGCCGCATGAAGATTGTTGATAACTGTGCTCACAAAGGAGACTAGTTTTTCTACTAGGAGAATGGATGTTGTAGGAGGGAGTTGCCGTTTGTCAGTTTGAGTGGAGGCCGTATTTGTATCTGTGGGGACTGGGAGGCTTCTGTGAACCTGGGCCCTGTCAGTAGCCTGTTGGGGTTGAGTAAGTGCATGGGTCACATTCACAGTGGTAGGATGGGAGCGAGAATTAGTGATGGAGGAGGTGGTAGGGTTGGACTTGGAGTTATGAATGGGAGCAGGTATGGTGGATTGAGGAGGAGAATCGGGCACATGAGGACCTGGGAGATGTTGCGGGTCAGATTGATCTGGGTTAGAATTCATAGCCTGGGTGTTGGATTGGGTAACCTGTAGTTTTTTGGCAGCTTCAGCGTAGGAAACATGATTCAAAGTGGAGTAATTTTGCACTTTACGTGCAAGTTTGAACTTTGGGCAGCCTGCGTATGCCGCGCTATGGGGGCCCCCGCATCGCAGACATTTTGGATTGGATTTGGACGGGCAAGAAGAGAGATCATGGTTTTCTCCACACCTTACACAACGCTGTTTAGATCTACATGTATCTTTTGTGTGACCAAACCTCTGGCAGTGAAAACAGCGAGAAACAGGGGGAACATATACACTTACTGGGAAAGTTTCGTAGCCAATGCACACTGATTCTGGAAGTGAGGGGCAGTCGAAAGAGAGAACAAGTACATTGGTTGGGGTGGGACCATCGTTTGATCGCTTTGAGATGCGCTTAACTTCGGTCACATCCTGGCCCGCCAGCGCCTCCTTGATGTCTTGTTCCGTTAACTCGGGCGAGACGCGTTTGATGACACCTTTTAGAACAGGAGAGAATGACTTGTCGTTAATGACACGAATTGGGGTTTTGCAGAATTCATTCAGTTCCATAAGAGCACGAACCTGTTTAGGATTGAAACATTTGATAGTGAAGGATTTTTGTTTGCGTTGGACTTGAGACACTTTTCCTACTAGCTTGTTTATTTCACGTGCGATCTGGATGGGGTTGATGAGAGTAATGTTTTTGACTGTGCCAATGATAGTTACATGCGGGTTGAAGGGAGGACGGGTGGGTGTGTGAAACAGATCAGATTCGTCATCGGAGTAGGGTTGGGAATTCGGTCGTTGTCTTTTTCGTGATACTTCAGTAAAGCCAGTGTCGCGGCTAGGAATCGGAGTGGGGTCAGGTTCTATCTCTGAGAGATTGTTGGGGTTTTCTTCGGAGTCATTAGCGGGAACAATGAGGGGAGGGACGTCCTGAATTCCAGACATGGCCGCCATTGTGACGGCCATGTAGGGAGAGGATCGAGTGGGGATAAACAATAGAGTGGGGCAGGGAGAGGCGAAATGAATAAAAGGGAAAAGGAGGACTAAAGGCGCACCGGACCGAATACGAAGAAAAGGAAAAAACCAGGCAATGACAAGAGAGACCAAGCGATAAGGAACTCTAAAGAAAGTCTGAGGCCTCTCAGTTATAAAGTAAATAGGTCGGATAGTATAGAACAAAGGGAATTACAAAAGAGAACGCGTGTATAGAGGAGGTGAGAAACAAAATGGCAGCTACATGTAGCTACACACTATAGCTTTGGCAACGTGCAGCGACCGAACACTGCAGTTTACACAAGTATACACAGAATCAGATGTATTTTGACACCTGGGTGTAAATACACAGTGGATATATAATAACACAGTAACAGACAGATAATACTTTCCTTTCACAAATAAACTACAGGTGAAGTCAATCAAAGATATAGATATATGGATAATACTAATAGTGGATACTATAACTCAAAACAGAGGAAAATAGGCCTACACATCTAAGACAAAAAGAAAAATAATAATTAGACAATATACTGTTCGCTACAATGAATGATAAATGATCTTACGAACTATATAACATCAACACAACAAAGTAGTAAAGTAAGTGATAACATGTATAAATCACGGTAACTCAAACTGTATAGGGCGGAAGCTAAAGAGCAGCGGACGTGCACTCACTGCGACAGGCTGTGCAAAGCAGTGCTTAACTGCCGTGAGTCGAACAACATACGATGATATGCGTTGTCCTTTGGGTTCAGATCCGCAGTCAAATTTCAAAACAAGTTCAGCAGAAGTGTGTCACATAAGGATCAAATAAATGAAAAACAGGCTCACTCATATGATCAAGAAGAACAAACAATATTAATCAAAGCTGAAAGGCAGAAAATAGATGCAAAATTCGGTTAATAGTACAAGTAGAACAGCGAGAGCACCACGGCACGTCCGCACCCTTCGACCTGCAAGAATAGAATGTGTTCATAGAATATATTCATATACTCAATTATTATCTTTATCACTTTAAACAAGTGACAGGGGCGGCGCTACACTTTTTGTGCACCATACAAAGGAATACATGAGGTGTCATCACTTTGGGCCCCCACACTTTTTTCAACCCAGAAGTACGTAAGTGGTACTAAAATGGTAGGGGAGAGAATGAGCTGAGGACCTTTTTTTTTTTTTTTGTGCGTGTTAGCTGAAGAAAACCCGGAAGTGGACGGGGAGAGATGAGCTGAGGACCTTTTTTTTTTTCGCTTGTCAGCTGAAGAAACCCGGAAGTGGACGGGGACGGGGAGAGAAAGATGAGCTGAGGACCTTTTTTTTTTTTTTTTTTTTGCTTGTTACCTCATGAAACCCGGAAGTGGGCCCCCACACTTTTGAAAACACTGCGCCGGCCCTGAGTGAGGTACCAAAACACTCTTTCACCGGACGTGCACTATTCTGGGCTGCACGCAGTATAAACCGAAACTGCATACTGAGGTTGGACTTTGGCCGCGGGGAATAATGTTAAAGGTATAATTTACCATTTGCAGCAGAAACAAAAACCTAGCATTAGTGCTTGAAAATAGTTCTAAAATGTGCGTTACCGGTAGAAAAAACCACTGTTAAAATGTGAATCCGTAAAATCGATGCAAAGTATTGTAAATCATAATTTGACCAATAAGTTATAATATGATGTTTCAAGACTAAACCGTCTACAGTTATACGGTTAAATGAGAAAAATACAGATATTTCCTTATATTTTAAGAATTTATTGCAAAAAAGGCATAATGTACGGTAGGATATTTTGTGATACAACAGACCTACACATATCCACGAAACATGATATCTTAAACATTGTTTTTAAATCACTGCTACCAAAGGTAAACTGGACCTTTAGATAAGAATTGGTTGTGATACGAGCATTATTCCAACTAAGCGGAGGGCCAAACCCCAAAAACTCGGTTACTTTTCGAGTGAGTTCCACTCTCTCTACAAACTAAGTAGATGCTTATTTTCAAGTTCTAATTGTAACAAACAACATTCCACTGGTCTACCTCAAAAAATTAAATTTTGTTGGGAAAGCCTCCAAATCCAAGATTGGGTCCAAGATGGTCGCCATATTTACTGAATTTGTTATTTGAAAGATAGAATTTGATAGAAACATCAGATTTCAACAAATTTGATGTCATCTATGAAAGAGAATAAAATTTCCTGCAAGTTCATTTACCATTTTTGTGGGTTATTGTGATAACTGGATTGAGATTTTAAGGAAAAAAAAACACTTATTTTTTGATATTTTTCTGAAAAAAGGAAAACCATGAAAATGCTTGATTCAGCATAAATCAGAGAGAAACTGAAGGATTATCTTGAAACGTTCCAAGAATTTTATTTGACATATACCTAATATGTGAAAAAAAAATTAGGCGTCAGTACCATTTTTGGTTCAGGAGTGATAATGTCTCAAACTTGAAAACTCACTATGTAAAAATGGCCACTTTAGTTGTGACAAGACCTTGTTGGTCGTAAAAAGTCTGCGCGCGCCAAGACTATTTACACGCCTCTGTTCCCAAAGACTTCACAGAGGGCCAAATCCAAGATCGTGCTTACTTTTCGAGTTCCACTATCTCTATAAAGAAGACCATACACAATATTAAACATACTAAGCAATGTTCCGTAAGTACACCTCAGTAGATTTGTTGCAAAACACCTCCAAAGTACAGATGGGGTCCAATAGGGCCGCCAGTTTTATTGAATTTAACATTTCAAATATAAAATTTGATAGAGACATTGGATTGCAACAAATTTGATGTCATAAATTATGAAGGAGAGTAAAACTTCCTAAAAGTTGATACCACTTTAGCTGTGTATAATTATTGTGATAAGTGGGAGGGGGGGGGGGAGTTGTCTGCTTCTCTTTTTTTGGGGGGGGGGGGGGAACCATATTTTTATATTGTTTTGAAAAAAGAGAAGTAATGTATGCATGATTTATAAAAAGAACTGAATGATTATTTTGAAACGTGCGATTGAGATTGAGACACAATTCATATTCATGGAATTACAGGCCATATCATACACTGTTGACAAGTTAACATCTCAAACTTGAAAAAAAAATATTTATGGATTATAAATTTTACATACAATGTGTTTACATGGTCACATGTAATACTATAATGGTCTAGTGACTTGCAAGTGCCTGCCAACTAACTTTTCAGGCCAAGTGGTAGGTGACGCTGGTCGCTTTTAATGTAGAATTTCATAGTAGATTGTTCTGAGGCAGATAAGATTGAACAAAAAGTATTTTCCAAAAAGAGATAGGAACTTGGAATTTGGCACAAATTTTGCCAATATTTGTGTCATATTTGGCGACAAAAATAGTATTCACACAAAATTCAAGATGGCGATAATTAATTGAGGTTGTCGTTAAAGGCATTATTTACCATTAGTGCACGTGAAACAAAAACCCAGCTTTAGTTAATTCCTCAAACTAGTAAATGTTCTAAGCTGTGAGTTAGGGATAGAACGACTAATGTACAAACTTAAATCAGTATAATTAATGCTAAATATTGTTAGATATACTAAATAGATCTGATAAGAATGTTTTCTTTTTATGCTATCCAAGCTGTCAACAGTTATCATGGTTATGGTTTCTTGAAAAGAAATGGTGATACCTCTATATGTTTTAGGCTTTATTATAATTTCTTTACAATGTCATGGTAGAATGTTTTGTAATACAACTAACCTGCATAATATGTAAATCGAATGTGATATCTCTCCCAATGGTAAACAATACCTTTGTGAGAGTGTTGAGTCAAAGTTAAATCTCAACTTATAATTTGATATATTTTTTTTAATCGTCTTATATTGCTGTCCATTAGAATTATGTTTCTATACATCCGAACGGTATCGTACTAGTGTAAACCATATTGAGGGTCTATTTTTTTTTTTTTTGGGGGGGGGGTGGAGCTTATTCCAGTGTTTGGGTAAGGCTCGATCTTTGATTTAAAAGAAAAAGAAGGAAATAATGCTTCCATATCAAAGATATGCTTTTTTACTTGTATGTTACTCTGCTGTTGCAGAAACGTGAATGATGATGGTATATGTGTAATAATATCTGATCCGTGGATGTCCTTGAAAGCCCTTTTGATCCGAGAAATAAAAATGCCCCCCCCCCCGGAAAAATCCGACATGGCGGCAGTTACTCAAATTGACTCTCAAAGGCAAGGTAAACCCAAAGAGCAATGTGGATTGGGTGAAAGCAGCAACATTAGTAGAACACATCAGTGAAAGTTTGAGAAAAATCGGACAATCGATGCAAAAGTTAAGAATTTTTAAAGTTCTGGTGTTGGAACCGCTGGATGAGGAGACTACTAGAGGATATGACGTATGAGTGGACAACAATACAAAGAAAATATAAAGGATATTCAACAAAAATTCACTTTTCTAGAATTATGAAAGAGCAGTGGACCAACCGCTTTCAGAAAGCAGGGGAAATAATTGCTACCCTTGACATATGTCAATATCAAGTTGATGGAATTTGTAATTTTCATGAAAAATGGATTTTTGTAGTATTTTCTTTATATTTTCTTGATATTGTAGTCCACTCATACGTCATAACCTCTAGTAGTCTCCTCATCCAGCGGTTCCAACACCAAAACTTTAAAAATTCATAACTTTTGCATCGATTGTCCGATTTTCTTCAAACTTTCACTGATGTGTTCTACTAATGTTGCTGTTTTCACTCAATCCACATTGTTCTTGGGGTTTATCTTCCCTTTAAATGTGTTGTGCGAAATTACTTTTCAGTATATTGTTCGAATTAAACTGACCAAATTGATAATTCGTGCTGTATATTCACAATTACAAATAAGCATACTGAAACTGTATTTACTGTTATTAGATTTTTCTTACATTGTTTTTAGGCTGAGTTCACGTGGGTTATAGTGTCACAATTGATCTGAACTTGTGCCATTGTATAAGATTCAATTCAAAGTTTATTTCATTTTCCGACAAAACATAAGTTACACTTCTTTTGACAACAGAGAATAAGGTAAACAGAACATTATGTATTGAAAAGAATGTACAACAATTGAGGACCTTATAGTAATTATACATTGTTGTAAAAAAGAAACAGAAGTGATCGAAATGAAGTACATGTATAACTTTGCTTAAAGTGTGAAAAATGGAGAGACCCACTAAAAAGACAGAGCTTGTAGAATGTGGGCCCCTCTGGAAAAATAACATCAATGGGAAGATTAATTGAAGCATCATAAATACAAAAGGAAAAAAAAAAGAAAAAAGAAGAGGAAGAAGTCTGGAAACCCACTGAGAATTAGATTCACAGATAAATTCATTTACCTTCGTAGACGCAAACAAACATAGAAAAAGACTAGACAACGAAACAACTACTGAAGAAAAGGCTGTACGGGACAAAACTGAATGGACAAGACTAACAAACAGAAGACAAAATAGCAAACGAAAATGCACAACAGAGACAGCAATCTTCGACAGAAGCATGTCAAGAGAAACAGATGATAGTTGTAGAGGAAAAAAAGTGATATTGTAACGCCTGGAAGGAGAAAGCAAGGAAATGAAGGGACGTATGAACAGGAGCAAGACAGAAATTCAAGTCTTTGACGCTTTGGGCGATAGCGTAGATGGCAGCAGACATCCAAAAGAATACAAGTTATTCTTCGAAGAGGAGAAAAGGTGAATAAGTCAGTATGTGAGAAAGAAGGCCAAATGGCTAGTTCAGTACTGTAGAGTCATACGATTGCAATAGAAAGGACTTCAGTCTCCTCTTGAAAGAATATATGGATGGGGCGTTTTTTATATCATGATTCAAAGAATTCCAATAATTTGGGCCTTTGTAAATAAGTGTATTTTTAGCAAGGATCGTGCGTAAAAGGGGTAAATGAAATTCTTTGGAACGCCTAGTGGGATATTCATGAAATGATTGGTTTTTGAGGAACATAGAATCAAAAATAGATGGAAGCAAATTGTTGCAATAATTGTACATATTGACCTAAATTATACAAAAACAGATCTTTAATTTTTAAGAGCTTGTTAGAGGCAAACAACGTGTTTGTATGAGAACGTACAGGGGAATGGCAGATAACGCGGAGGGCTTTCTTTTGCAAGAGGGACACTCTTTCAAGTAAATTCTGATGCGTATTGCCCCAAACTAAAACTCCATAATTCAAATGAGGCAATATTAACGACGAATATAACATAAGTAATATTTTTTGTGGAATATGGAATTTCATTCTATTTATAACACCTATATTACGCGATATTATGTTACAAATATTATCAACATGTGATTTCCAGGAAAGTTTATCGTCTACAGTGACCCCCAAGAATTTAATATTTGATACTCTTTGTAGATGAGAATCATCTAAAACTATATTTGTGTTTAAACTGTCAACAGTACTACTAAAAATCATATATTTCGTTTTTTGAGCATTGAGTGATAACTTATTAGCTCTGACCCAGTTTGTCACTTTATTCAATTCAATATTGATTTTGTGAACGAGAAAATCAATATCGTTATGGGCGAAAAATACATTTGTATCATCTGCGAAATGAATAAAAGAGAGATCATCAGATACGCGACAAAAATCATTTATATAAATAATGAACAATAACGGCCCTAAAAGACTTCCCTGTGGGACGCCACATTTAACTTCTCTGATAACTGAATCATTATTTTTAATTGTAACAAATTGTTTTCTATCGACTAAATAACTCTTGAACCACTCCAAGGCCTTCCCACGTACTCCATAATGAGATAATTTATAAAGTAAAATGTCATGATTGATGGTGTCGAAGGCCTTGGAGAAGTCCAAGAAAATGCTAACTAAATGAGAATGATTATCAATGGCATGAACTACTCTATCAACGAAATATAAAAGAGCATGCGAAGTACTATGTTTCTCACGAAAACCAAACTGAGAGTTTGTAAAAACTTCATGTACCTTCAAAAAATTGATCATTCTCTTATAAATAAGTTTTTCTAAAACCTTAGACAGTGAGGACAATAATGAAATTGGGCGATAATTGCTGATTACAAGTTTATCGCCTTTCTTAAATATTGGTATTACTTTAGCCAATTTCATTTTATCGGGAAACACACCGTTAAGGATTGACAAATTAAATATGTGAACAAGTGGATCAGCAATCGAGGAAATAACACCCTTAAGTATAAAATTATCTATCTCATCATAACCAGAACTTCGTTTGTTCTCAAAAGAGGAAACTATATCAATAATTTCAAATCTATTAGTCGGTGTAAAAAATATGGAATCAGAGTTGCGCTGGCCTAAAAATTCAGTAAAATGAGTTTCTGTTGCAGGAATAGTTTGAGCATAATTTTCACCTATTTTTGAAAAATAGGAATTAAAGATATTTGCAATATGAAGAGAATCATTAATCAATTCATCATTCATCTTAATTTTGTCAAAGTCAGAGTTTTTACTCGGAACATTCATGGCCTGTTTTAGAACTTTCCAAGTATTTTTCATATCAAACCTATATCTCGAGAATTGCTTAAAGTAATATCTTTTCTTTTCAGAACGTAAAATCATTGTCAGAGTATTTTTGTATGATGTGTATCTATTCTTCGATCGCTCGTTTTTTTCCAGCTTATATTTATAATACAAACGATTTTTCCTATTAATTGAACGAAGGATTGATTTTGAGATCCAAGGTAACCTGGGTGTTTTTTTGTAATCTGTTCTATATTTCTGTTTTGGAATGACATCATCTAAATGATGATTGAATATTTCCAAAAAATTATGAAAAGATATATTGATATCATCGCTGCCAAACACTCCTGACCAGTCAGCATTCTCGAGAGCCACATCAAAACTAGCTAACTTTTCGGGTGAAACTCTACGACTAAACAAAGGAAATGGAGGAGGTTTAATATTAGATGATGTTTTAAGAGTAAAATAAGTCATTATTGGAAAATGATCAGTCATATCTGAAAGAATTATGAAAGAATCGGGGAGGGGTAGAATATTACAAAAAAAGCTATCAATGAGGGTGGCAGAACGATCTATAATACGTGTGGGTTTGGAAATGAGCGGAAGAAAGGATGAGGATAGAAGTGTGTGAAGAAAATCACTAGAGATATTATCATGCTCAGACTTCAGCAAATCAATATTGAAATCGCCGAGCAAAAAGCAATCCTTATTTCGGAAAACGTGTGAATTTGCCAAATCTGAATAATAGGTTAAAAAATCATTAGCGTTTGAATTAGGAGGTCTGTATACAATGCCTAACATAAGATTTTTACATCCTGGGATGAGAATTTCTATAAACAAAGATTCAACCGTATCGTCCATTCTAGAAATATCTTGATGGACAATAGTTTCAAAGGAACATGATATGTACAATGCAACACCCCCACCATTCTTATCAGGCCTATTATTAACAAATTAATCGTAACCATCAATTGCAAAGGAATTTTCTGCATTGGAAGTTAACCATGTTTCACTTAATCCAATAACCGATAACGACTGACTTTCATCAGATTCTAATAAGTACTTTAAATCATCAAAATGTTTATTTAAACTCCTAATATTTAAGTGTAACAAAGAAAACGTATCCTCAGAGAAGTTATGAATCATATCTTTGTATTGATTTACTGTAATATAATTGCATAACATATTTTGAGTGAAATCATTACTAAAATCATGAGGCAATTCATTTGCTCCTGTATTCAGGGTATCGGTAACAAAATCATCATAAGGGGTGGTTCCTGTACTGGTTAGCCCACTAACTGGGTCAGAGTCTAACCTAGTGTTCCTAAACAATTCAAAAAAGTCATCATTCGATACGGAATAAAATGGAGCATTAAAAAAAATTAGCCATGATTAAAGGTACGAGACGAGATTATAAAAGTCTGCGATGTCAACAAAACTAGGATGTCGTAAATAAGTGGATGATACAAGAAAATAACCAGTCGCCAGAAAGAGGCAAAACACTGGAGTACTCTAAGTATAAATAGTATAAATAAGTAAGTATAAATGGCGTCAAAATCACGATAAGTAGGAGATCGCTGAGGAGAAGAACGTGAAACGAGAAAGAGCAGAATAAGGTAAGTGAGAACGTTCAGAAGCATCGTCAGAGAAAGACATAGAACACACACAACACAATAACAAGAATAAATCAAGTGTCTCTGTGGGCTTCCGAAAGAGGAGAATAGGGATGAGAAGGGAAGTAAAAGAACGAGCTCGACCGGCTGTTGTCGAAAAAGGAGAAGTACAAAGACGTGAGTTGCACTAGCGTAATGCTTTCCCGTATTGCTTTCCCGTAGTAGATGCTTTCCCGTATTAGATAGCAGGATCACTCGAGAGTGAAAATTTTCATTTTCATTCATTTTAGAGTGACCTCAGGGACCACTCGAAGAGTGACGAGTGATCCCTAAGGTCACACTATAAAATGAGTGAAAATGAACATTTTCACTGAAAATTCACTCCAATTTCACTCTAAATTCACTGGTTTCTGTTATTCACTCCTTCAAAAGTGAAGACTTCAACTCGATTTTTTTTTCTTTTTTGGAGAGTAGAATATCAGTGGTTTTACTGTCTCCATAAAAACCTAAGACGGTTTAAAATAGCATTACAATGTTCAAAATGTATAAAAACATATAAATAGATAGCACAACAGACAAAATTGTATCAAAATCGAAATGGTACATTTATTTGGCGCAATACACTATGTCAACTTTGATGGCTGTCATCTAGATTTTTTTTTTTTTTTTTTTGAGTGGTTGGTCTAAATTCTGTCTTAAACTATCTATAACAAGATTGGTGCCAAGTTTCAAGCTACTACCTCTATTTGAAAAATATTTTTGCTTCATCTCATCTGCTTCAGAACAATCTACTTTGAAATAATAGCGATCAGCGCCACCTGAGCTACCACTTGGTATGAAAAGTTAGTTTGCAGGCACAAACCCTAGTTTGTCAAAGAAAAAGTCTGCGTTTGCCAAGACTATTACACGCACCACTGGCGCGGCTGCCTTTTTCGTTGGGCGCGCAGTCTCTCGATTATCGCCACCGAACTAAAACATGTTTTAGTTCGGTGATTATCGCCATCAGAAAAATTGCGCCCTCTCTTGGTTTATCGCACCAAGGAAAAGGGGACGGAGCCCAGACTAAAAGCGCTAGTGCCAGTAGTGCGTGTAGTAGTCTTGGCGTGCGCAGACTTTTTATGACCAACAATGTCTTGTCACAACTAAAGTGGCCACTTTTACATAGTGAGTTTTCAAGTTTGAGACATTATAACTCCTAAACCAAAAATGGTATTGACCCCTAATTTTCTCCAAATATTAATTATATATCAAACAAAATTCGTGAAACGTTACAAGATAATCCTTCAGTTTCTGTCTGATTTATGCTGAATCAAGCATTTTCATGATTTTCCTTTTTCAGAAAAATATCAAAAAATGAGTGTTTTTTCGTTGAAAACTCAATCCAGTTATCACAATAACCCACAAAAATGGTACGAACTTGTAGAAAATTATATTTTCTTTCATATAAAATCAAATTTGTTGAAATCTGGTGTTTCTATCAAATTCTATTTTTCAAAAAGCAAATTTAGTAAATATGGCGGCCAACTTGGACGCCATCTTGGATTTGGAGGCTTTCGCAACAAAATTTAATTTTTTGAGGTAGACCAGTGGAATGTTGTTTGTTACAATAAAAACTTGAAAATAAGCATGGTCTACTTAGTTTTTAGAGGGAGTGGAACTCGACTTCTGTTTTTAGCTTTCGGCCCCCGGTTAAACCGCAATCGAAAGTTATATGCGATCAAACACACGTGTTTTTTTTTTTCCGACTTGAACTTTGGATTATAGACACTTTCCTGCGAAAC